>NW_015387573.1:468276-487697 GCF_001527695.2 Protobothrops mucrosquamatus
ATAATAATAATAATAATAATAATAATAATAATAAAGTTGGAAGGGACCTTGGAGGTCATCGAGTCCAACCCCCTGCTCAGGCAGGAAACCCTATACCATTTCGGACAAATGGCTGTCCAGTCTCTTCTTAAAAACTTCCAGTGTTGGAGCATTCACCGCTTCTGGAGGCAGGTTGTTCCACTGGTTAATTGTTCTAACTCAGGAAGTTTCTCCTTAGTTCTAGGTTACTTCTCTCCTTGGTTAGTTTCCATCCGTTGCTTCTTGTCCTGCCTTCAGGCGCCTTGGAGAATAGCTTGACTCCCTCTTCTTTGGGGCAGCCCCTGAGATATTGGAACACGGCTATCATGTCCCCCCTCGTCCTTCTCTTCGTTAAACTAGACATACCCAATTCCAGCAACCGTTCCTTGTATGTTTTAGCCTCCAGTCCCCTGATCATCTTTGTTGCTCTTCTCTGCACTCTTTCTAGAACCTCAACATCTTTTTTACATCGTGGTCTCTTCTGGTGTTCTCCAAGGTGGGCTCCCATCCTAGATGGCAGCGACTGTAGGACACAGAACTAAATACTCGTAAAGTTTCCCTCCATGCTTAGCTTTGCTGTCCAAAGCAGGACTCACACCCCCTCTGCAACTCGCCCATTGCTGGCAGTGATGTTCTTTAGGGCTTTCAGTGTTTTAATTTATCCATTAACATTGTAGGCTGTTTTAGCCTCTTAGCTTTTTTTATTGATTCTTAAATATCCTGAAATAGAAAACGCCGAACAAAGCTTTGGAATCAAAGCTCGGAGACAGCAGCTGAGGACACCCATAACATTGAACTAAGACCCAGAAGGGCTTGGATTTGGCTAAGGAAGTGGTCCTAATCTATGCTGGTTCGTAAACAATCGTTTATTTCACAGCACAATAGGTGAATCTAATACATTGTGGATTATTTGGCCAACCGGTTAACAAAAATCATACGTCAGTGCAATGAATAAATTTAGACTGCGACTGTCCAAGGATCGTGGTTTGTACATGAACTTAGTACAATACTTGGGTCTGTCTGGGGTAAATCCAATAGTTTAATCTCCACATTATAGCATGGCAGGGAATTATTTATCTGGGGAAAAAGCTAGAGGAATTGGGGATTAATTACAAAACAATAGCTGTTTTTCCTGAGTAAATACATTTGTTATTTTGCTTAGGAGTCAGGCTTTTCAGCAAGCAGACACATTTCACTTTAAAATATTGTTACTCATTTGGGTAATCTGATTATTATTACTAATTTTTGCCTAAAGTGTCCTTTAATGGCAACCAGTGCCTTTAGAAAAGAACTTTAATGTTCTTTAATGGCAATGGATGTTTTCCAGAATAGGAAATCTGCCTGCAGGGAATGCAGTCTGAGGACAATCTCTGCAGGGGGGTTTAAGAAAGATTAAAAACAAGAAAAAATGGCTTTTTGAGGGGACTTGCTATTCCAAAATTAAAGCCGTAAAGATTGCCTGACAGCAAAACATCTCCAAATGCAAAGAGTCTCCTCTTATCTATAGGTAGTCCTCGCCTTAGGGCCAGAATTCCCAATGCTAAACAAGGTGGTTGTTAAGCAAATCATGCCCCATGAATCCAGCTTCCCCCATTGACTATGCTTGTTGGAAGCAGGCTGGGTGAGTCATCCATGGCAACCCCGATAACCCCAGGATGTTGCAACTGTCGTAATTACGATTAACAAGAGCCTGAATTCTGATCCCAAAACTGTGAGGAGGCTGTGACAGTCATGCGTGTGAGGACCAGTCATAAGTCACTTTTTTTTTGGTGTTTTTGTAATTTAGAATGGCCATTAAACGAATGGTTGTAAGGCAAGGACTACCTGTAAGTCAAGGGCATCCATGGGACAGGTCAAAAAAACTCAAAATGGCAGCCACGACTGCCCAGTCAAAGCCTTGTCCTATTTCAGGCGGGTCTGATGCATAAAACAAGGGATGGCGTTGTGGCTGCCATCTTGATTTTTTTAAACCCCCCACCCCTCTGCAAATACCCTGTATATACTTTCCCCTCCCCCTTGCAGGGGCTTTGCTTGCGTTTAGCCTGATATGTGTTTGTGTGTGTGTATGTGTATATGTGTATATATGTATATGTATTATATGTATATGTACTGTATATATGTGTATATAATAATAATAATAATAATAATAATAATAATAATAATAATAATAATAATAATAATGATAAAGTTGGAAGGGACCTTGGAGGTCATCTAGTCCAACCCCTGCTCAGGCAGGAAACCCTATACCATTTCGGACAAATGGCTGTCCAGTCTCTTCTCTAAAACTTCCAGTGTTGGAGCATTCACCGCTTCTGGAGGCAGGTTGTTCCACTGGTTAATTGTTCCAACTGTCAGGAAGTTTCTTCTTAGTTCTAGGTTGCTTCTCTCCTTGATGAGTTTCCATCCATTGTTTCTTGTCCTGCCTTCAGGCGCCTTGGAGAATAGCTTGACTCCCTCTTCTTTGGGGCAGCCCCTGAGATATTGGAACACTGTTATCATGTCCCCCCTCGTCCTTCTCTTTGTTAAACTAGACATACCCAATTCCAGCAACCGTTCCTTATATGTTTTAGCCTCCAGCCCACACATTATTTGACAAGTGAAAGTACACTGTGTAGTGGCGCGGTGGTTACAAAGCCGTGTTGGAGGCTAACTCTGCGTTCCATTGCCAGCAGTTCGATCCTGACCGGCTCAAGATAGACTCAGACTTCCATCTTTCTGAGGTTAGCAAAATGAGGACCCAGATTATTGGGGGGGGAGAAGGCAAAATGCTGACTCTGTAAATCGATTCAAAAGGGCTGTCAAGCACTATGAATTGGTATATAAGTCTAAATGCTGCTGCTATTGCTACAACAGGGGATCGTCGGAAGGGATCTCAGAGGTCTTCTAGTCCAGCCCCCTGCCTTGCAATCAGGCTCAGGTCTGCAAATATATCCCAGTATTAGAAGCAAGGTTAAGAAGAAGAAGAAGAAGAAGGCAGTTGAAAAACTACTTCTGCCTTGCTGCCAATAAACCTGGATGCATCCAGAATTGAAAGGGATCTTTATCACGGCGGCGTGCAAAAGAGACCACAAAAGCTTGCTCAGATGTTAACCAAGAGCACTCTCTCCCAATCTAGAAATGGCACACACACACACACACACACACACACCCCTCTAGAGAGGGAGGGGAAAGGATTAGCTTCCCTAGCTGATCCTTTGGCATTCCCCCCACCTCTTTTAAATCTCATTCTTTAGCAACAAAGAGAGTTTTAAAAGCGGGCAGAGGAAAAAAGCCCAAGTGCATACAGGCTTCCCTTGGATAGGCTATAAAATCCACCAGGAATTCAGATCTCATTCAAGTTTACTGGAGACGGCCTCCAAATTCTTCTTAAGCCTTGAAAAGACAGTGCAGTCTCACCCATAAAACCTGAGCATAGCAGGGGGGGGGGGGAATAGATGCCATTCGCTTGGGCGCAAACAGCCACGCTGACTGGGAAACGGCTTTCATCTCCTTGATGTTTTTAAAACGACCCCTGCAACGTCTCCCAGTCTCAACCCACACGAAGCTGTTGTTTTTCCACATTTGGACGTGAACAGCAAGAGGAAAAGGCTGGAACAGAAATGTTCAGAAAGCTCTGTGGGGCAGGGAGCAGGGGGAGATCAACTTCCAAGGTCCTGCCAACTGCTATGCAGAGCAAACAGACCATAAAATTGTGGGGTGGGGAGGAGGAGGAGGAGGAGGAGGAGGAGGTAGTAGTGGTGGGGGAATTGGGCCATAAAATGTGAACACTCTGAATGAATTACAGAACTATTTGAACATGGGAACAGGATCAAAGGCTTTTCAATGACAAAGCACCAGTTCAGAAAACAAGCAAAGGGGAGCTGGGATAGGGATGAGCGGTGCAATTCATATTAATAATAAAAAACCTTGAAAGAACCTTGTATTATTTCAGAGGATGAATCCTAGGATTGGCTCAGCTGGCTAAACCCCTCCATCTCCCGCCTTCTAGGTGGAGAAGCAACCTAGAACGAAGGAGAAATTTCCTAACTGTGAGAACAATCAACCTTCAGGGGTTGTGGGTGCTCCATCACTTTCAAAGGCTTTCAAAAAAGAGACTGGATAACCATTTATCTGAAATGGTGTAGTAGGGTCTCCTGCTCAAGCAGGGGGTTGGGCTAGATGACCTCCAAGGTCCCTTCCAACTCTATTATTCTATGTATTTCATTTGTACTACCAAGGGGCTTGGTTAGGGTGGCTATCTGGCTTTTATCTTTCCCCTTCTTTTGGGAAAAGCTGCATCGCAGTGTGAGAAGAATAATTTGGGGTCCCAATTCGAGTCGGGGTTGTGCAAGAACAAATCAGGATGAAATCCAGACACGTTGTGTGGAAAGGAGACCATCTATTCACACCCAAAAGTAAAGAGGTTCACTTTGGGGGGCACCCCCATGTTAAGGATGTACAAAGTAGGTATTTATAGTGACAAGAGGCTTTGGTGTTCAGATAGGTAAGTTGAGGCGTTACTGGCCTGGGCTTTGATTGTGAGGTGTAGGTTAGATGTGTAATCTGGGTATTGTCCTGAGGACGTGTGAAGCCTTGGGAAGGAAAGATTGCCCTCAGATGTGTAAGATGCCCTTCTAAGTGTGGATTTATTGTGAGGAGTCTACTACGGTGATCTTGTCTTGAGGGGTTTATGTTTCCCTGATGGGGGCAGTGAAGTGCTTATAATCTACTTCCTAGGAATGTTATATGTGGTGTCTAAGTTTTCGACATATAATCAAATGCTGATTCGGGCCTGACCAAGCTCCTTGAATAGAGAGGTCATTAGGATACATACTTCTTTTCAGCCCATGGGGAAGGAATCTTGAACCGTGGCTTTATGCACTTAATGAATCAACATAGTATAATTACATTATTCATGGTGGAAGAATTTGGGAGTCAGCTCCTGCATGCTAAATGTGATTTGCTCAGATACCTAAATGTGATTTGCTCAGACCTGAATGGATGTCCCAACTGTTGATCAAGAGGCCAAAATCTCCAGAAGGCAAGACCCCCTAGAAATCACATTTGCACAAAGAGAAAGCAGATATGGGCTGCAGTTTGCTTATAGTCTGGAACCCCCACATTTGGAAGAACTGCTGAAATGTCCTACAGGTTCCTGTCCCCTTTGCACAATTTGAGGAGCACTGAGCACAAAAGCAGGGACATTAGAGAAACCAACAAGAAAGATTATCTTGACTGGCTGGCTGAAACTCAGTACACTTCAAGTTGGTTGCAAGCTGCACTTACATAATAAAGGGCTATAATTAAATAATTTAAAGCAACCTGGAAACAGGTTGTGTCTGATTGGCTTCTTGCTCGCCTGTTCTTTCCAACAAAACAAGGATTTTAGCATGCATCGCTCCGAGAAAGACAGCTCCATGCAGCCTGGGCACAAGGCTCTGAAGGAGATCTGAATTATACATTTGGCGAGCCTTCCGCTGCAGAGAGCAATCTTTCCATCTTAGGAACACTCCCTAGTCAGTCATTATTGGCTACCCCAAGAGAATGACCTGATTTGCTTCTCGTGATAAAGCAAAAACTCCACTGAGCTATCCTTCTGGAATGTTGTTTCTTGCATGATGCAGGATAATGGGATGGCCCCATGCCTTATTGTCCATCTCTGGTCAGAGGCTGCCATGTACTTAAAAGGGTTGCAGCTGCAGTCCCTTGGAGACTGTCCATTACTAATTATCCATGGTGTTATTTATGGTGGCTCCAGAAAAGTTCTGGAATAATATATCTCACCGCTGGAGATGGTTGATGGTAAGACCTCATCTCCATGCCGTCCATCTCTCAGTCCTGGTTTTTTTGTTGTTTAGTTTTAAATTTTAAATTCGCATAGCTTTAATATTTTAAATCATTTTTTCTCTCTGTCTTTTTATAATCTGTAAGCCACCCAGTGTCGCCTTACAAGGGAGATGGCCGGCATAAAAAATATTAAAGAATGAATACTATATAAATGTAAGGGTTTCCCTTTCACTCATGCCCATCTCTAGGGCACGGCGCTCAGCTCCGTTTCTTGGCGGAGGGAGCCAGTGTGGTCCGAAGACATTTTCTGTGGTCATGTGGCCAGCATAGCTACAGGCCAAAGGCGCATGGAATGTTGTTGCCTTCCCACCAAAGTGGTACCTATTAATCTATTTGCAGTTGCATGCTTTTGAAGCACTATGGGAGCAGGAGCTGCAGCAAGTAACGGGAGCTCGCCCCATTGTGTTGTGCTCGGATCTCGAACCCGGGCTGTCAGCTCTTCAGCTGATATTGTTGTTGTTGTTGTTAGTTGCAAAGTCGTGTCTGACCCATCGCGACCCCATGGACCATGTTCCTCCAGGCCTTCCTGTCCTCTACCATCTTCTGGAGTCCATTGAAGCTCACGCCTGCTGCTTCAGTGACTCCATCCAGCCACCTCCTTCTCTGTTGTCCTGTTCTTCTATTGCCCTCCATCTTTCCCAGAATTAGGCCCTTCTCCAGTGAGTCCTTCCTTCTCATTAGGTGGCCAAAGTACTTGAGTTTCAACTTCAGGATCTGGCCTTCTAAGGAGCAGTCAGGGTTGATCTCCTCTAGGACTGACTGGTTTGATCGCCTGGCAGGCCAGGGGATTCGCAGGAGTCTTCTCCAGCACCATAGTTCAAAGGCCTCCATTCTTTGGCGCTCAGCCTTTCTTATGGTCCAACTTTCACAGCCATACATTGCAACTGGGAAAACCATGGCCTTGACTGTACGTACTTTTGTTGGAAGGGTGATATAGACAACCTGAATCAGCACCCTTAAGACTTCTTTTCTCTCTTATTCAAGTCTCTTTCCCCCTCATTTTGCCTATCAATTGTTTTTGATGTGTGCCAATGGTTAATGCATAAATATCAAGCTATCATTTTTGCTAGCTGTGTTAAGCGAGGCGTGTGCTTGCTCTGAACTGGATATTGAAGTTCACTGCTGGTGCAAATTCCAAATGATGCACTCCATTCTACCTGAGTTGGGCTCTGAATCAAGCCAGGAAATGGGAAAACAAGGAAAGAAGTGGGTTTTAGATCCTGGTTTGTTTTTTTGTTTTTTTAGGAAAAGTGAACAAACGTTTTCAAATCCTTATTCAGATTCTAGGTGAAGCACATCAGTATGGCTTTGTGGTTGCTTAATTATTTGCACTAGTAGCAGAAATCAGAAATGTACCATTAGACTCTCCACTGCCAATAATTTATGACAATTTTAGCCGATTTATGACTTCTTTAGCCCACGAAAATCTGCAATCGAAGCACAAATTTTCCTTCAAGCTGCCTGCACCATGTATAAAAAAATTATCATATTCTATTTTGCACCAGTTTTTAATGACATTTAGTAATTAAATACTTACAAATATATTTTTCAGTGTACTAGGACAACCTGAATAACATTTTGAGACAAGACATGTAATATTGTCATAAGGCAAGATTATCACACTGATATTGACTGGCTTCAGAAAAAAGTAAAAGACATTAATATAAAATGGCACAACCCCCCCTTTTTTTTTTTTTTACAAAGAAAAAGATTAAAAGAAGAAAAACTATCAACCGATGTTTGGAATCTAAACATTACAGAATCAAGACACTTAGCAGGTGAGAGATAATGCTGAATATGATGTGTGGAAATATATAACCAAGTTACGTTTTCACAACATGGATGTGTTTTCAAGAGTTGTCTGAGAACTAACAGGCATGGGTACAGTCCACACAATATTTTTCTATGTAAGTCCCTCTAAAATCTGTAAACTGGTGAAAAAATAAAATACAGCAGGTGGAAATGTACCTTTAAACTCTTTCAAAAGGTTGAACGTGACTCCCAATTTGTAAAGGAATATGCAGATCACATCTAACTAATCTTGCCTCCATTGACTCAATAAAAGTTTGGCTGCAAAATTAAAGGCAGGACTGCAATATCAATCTGAAAAATTAGTAATAAGTGGTTTCTCTTCATTGAATAGACTGCTATAATCTGAGATATTTTTCTTTACTAATTTTTTTAAAGAAAAGTCCTTTATAAGTGAGTCAGATACTGTTAATCGTTGTGAAATATAGTTTTTGTTGTTTGGATAAATATTTAGAGTGCAGGTAATCCTTGACTTACAATCATTAGTTTGAGGTTACAATCGCACTGAAAAAAGTGACTTATGACCGTTTTTCACACTTAATGACGGTTACAGCATCCCCGTGGTCATGTGATCAAAATTCGGTTCATATTTACGACGGTCGCAGTGTCCCGGGATCACGTGATCCCCTTTTGCGATCTTCTGACAAACAAAATCAATGGGGAAGTCAGATCCATTTAACAACTGTGTTATTAACTCAACAGCCCCAGTGAGTCATTTAATAACGGTGGCAAGAAAGGTCGTAAAATGGGGTGAAACTGACTGGACAACTGTCTTGCTTAGCATTGGAAATTTTGGACCCAATTACGGTCGTAAGTTGAGGACTACCTGTATAACTTCAGTGTAAATCCTTACTCTAAATGTCAACGGTATTTTTTTGTTACAGACATGGTTTGATCCTTTTCTGCTCAACATTCCTGCTTCTTTGAACTGAACCTAGCTGATTCCAGCTTAATATAAACACTGATTAATGTTTGTAGTTCAGTTTGCTGCACAGTGGCCCAGAACAGAAACGACACAAATTCTTCAGCCCTCCAACGGAAGTCACAATAAATTCTTACATTTGTTTAAAGAATTAACAATGAACAATCTTGTTTCCCCCGAAGTAAACTGGGGTTTATCCTCATATACAGGCTTGCAGCCTCGTAAAGTGCTCCTTTGCATAATATTTTTGTGTTTTCCTCTTTAAACCATAAGCCAAAATACATGCAGAAGAAATGGACAGCTTATTGCATAGACTAGAGAAATTCCTGGCACAAGCATGTTTTTAATTCAAAAACAGAAAGTGCTTTGGGAGAGTTTCTAAACCAAATAAAGGCCGAGCATTACCATCTTACAAATCACACAAAAAAATGGAAGGGAAAAAAGAAAAAAGAGGAAATGTTCTTTGGAAGTGCTAGTTATATTTTCCTCTAAATACTGTTTGTTTTGCATGCTTGTCTGGCCAGTGACAAGGCAATACTTCATGCTTTCGCAGAGTGAAAGCTTTAAAAAAGCGAATCTAACAATAAAATCCAAAGGGCTCTGAAAGGATTCACGAACGGAATGCCAAGGCTACCGCATTTGCGATGAGGTACAAGCGGAGTGTCTTCAAATTCACACCTTTCCCACAATGGGGTGCCCACAAGACAAACATACAACATGATTATTCAAGTTTCGCTAAAGAGCCGTGCAAAAATGGAGAAGCTATGTCAATTCAGTGAACACCTTTTAAACACTTCAGCATGTGCAAGAGAGAAACCTCAACTCAGGGTGCCAATGCAGCCTAGGACTAAACGCTTTCATAAAATAAACTCTGCAAAATACCTTAAAGAATAGAATGAATATAATATTGACCTTATTTTTTTCTAACCCAAGTACACTGTGAATGGATCTGCAGAGCCCAGTGATCCCTACAATTCATTACCGTGATAACATGAACATTTTAACAACCTGTTAGGTTTTTTGAACACACAGGGGTAAGGAAAGAGTTTAATAAATGATGGGTTTCATTTTAGTGTTTATAACCAAGGCCATGGTTTTCCCAGTTGCAATATATGGCTGTGAAAGTTGGACCATAAGAAAGGCTGAGCGCCAAAGAATGGAGGCCTTTGAACTATGGTGCTGGAGAAGACTCCTGCGAGTCCCCTGGACTGCAAGGCGATTAAACCGGTCAGTCCTAGAAGAGATCACCCCCGACTGCTCTTTAGAAGGCCAGATCCTGAAGTGGAAACTCAAGGACTTTGGCCACCTAATGAGAAGGAAGGACTCCCTGGAGAAGGGCCTGATGCTGGGAAAGATGGAGGGCAATAGAAGAAGGGGACGACAGAGAATGAGGTGGCTGGATGGAGTCACTGAAGCAGTAGGTGTGAGCTTAAATGGACTCCAGAAGATGGTAGAGGACAGAAGGCCTGGAGGAACGTGGTCCATGGGGTCGCGATGGGTCGGACACGACTTCGCAACTAACAACAACAACAACATCAGCTGGAGAGCTGACAGCCCGGGTTCGAGATCCAAGCACAACACAATGGAGTGAGCTCCCGTTACTTGCTGCAGCTCTTGTTCCCTTAGTGCTTCAAAAGCATGCAACTGCAAATAGATTAATAGGTACCACTTTGGTGGGAAGGCAACAACATTCCATGCGCCTTTGGCCTGTAGCTATGCTGGCCACATGACCCCAGAAAATGTCTTCGGACCACCCTGGCTCCCTCCGCCAAGAATCGGAGATGAGCACCGTGCCCTAGAGATGGGTATGAGTGAAAGGGAAACCCTTACATTTATATAGTATTCATTCTTTAATATTTTTCATGCCGGCCATCTCCCCACTGTCTTTGGAGATTCAGGCCCTTTCCCCAGAACCAAGTTGAAACAATCTCTAGTCATCCTCGAATTGGCCAAACAAAAAAAAAAAACAATGACACTGGCGCAAGGTTATTATTCCCACTCCTGTGCCCCGGGACTTCCAATCATGCAATTTTTTTTCAAGATAATGGCAAAACCCAACTGATCTGACATGCTTAGAGGCTGCCCTTGGATAGGCCAAACCAGCATTTTAGTACTGGCTGTAAAGACAATTGAGGTTGGCTTGTTTGTGGGCTGGAGACAAGATGTAGCCAACATCCTGAGGATGTGGCTGAAAAAAACAGTGCAATAAAAAAAAATCAAAAGTCCAACAATACAATAGAAATTGAGCCTGTTTTCGCAGCCCCCTGTAGCCCTCATTTTGACTTTTCTGACAATCCCGCATGCCAGGATAAAACTATGCCAGGATTAAGTACCTTGACAGACATCAAACCAAAGTGCATTAACTGGAGGGCATGACAGCTCATTCTAGAACACCAAGAATTGGAGATAGCAGCAGAAATCATAAATACTCTTTGCTGATTATTAAGCAATTAGTGCAATATTATCGCTGTACTATTTGATAGGCAAGCACGTATTAAGACATTTGGATTACAAGAGAAGAGATGCATTACTAGCCTGGATCATGAAGAGCTTTAAGTATGCAGTCTGAGTCAAACTGACCTAGCTCTATATATCATTTGGATATATAAAGGTAAGATCTATATACACACCTATACCTATATATACATATTGTTTTCAATGTCTTTCAGAACGGACGGCTGATCATTATTAAATCACTATTATATAAAAATAAACACCTTCCCTATCTAAATATACATTGGTCCTGAATGGAATGGGCAGTAGTCAAAATAGCTTATATAGCTGAATAAGGGCTGGGTTGCAAACATCCAGATCACTATTACACAGGAACAAATCTTGCAGCTCAGATGGGTGAGGGCTTAGTTACGCTTTATCAGCCATGCAGGGTAATTTGCCAGTCTGTGAGAATGCCATAAGGAACAGCTAGAGGATGGCAGCCTAAATGGTGAAAAATATAAATGGCAGAATGGCTGGCATCTATCAGAAGCTGTGCTAAAATACACTGCTCTTTTTGCACTTTTGTATTAAGCTATAAGCTGCTGGAAAAAAATATATATATTTGGATTTCTTTACCAAAACCAAAAAAAAGACCTTGGATACAATTCATTAAGAGTTTCTCTAAGCCAGTTCGGTTGAAGGGGGGGTGTGTCTTGGGCACCCCCTACAATTCAAGACATGGGTGGATTGTGTCCCCAACAGCATTGATGGTTCGTGCTTTCTATCTCTTTGGTTTTTCACTTGAGGAAGAGAAGCATTTAGCCAGTGAAACAGAGATCCACTGAACAGCCTAGACAATTTAAACAAGGCTAGGATTCCTCCACTATGTGGAAATGTACTTAAATTAACATTTGAGATGAGGCTTTTCTTCTTCACATTGGTTTATAATTCACAAGATGAAAAGGGCATTTACCTTGAACCTATTGGATTCAATTTACCGGCACGGGGCTTTGTTAAGGTAAACAATCTGCATTATATCTTTACTAAGTTTCTATTTAAGAGAGATACCAAAGGTCAACTTTCTTTCTCAGTGTTCCTCCACCGTCAAGAATTCAAAAAGAAATAAAGAGATTTCTGCTGGGCATCTGATGGGAAACCAATTAGAAATTCTGATTCCCTACTTTTTTTTCCCTAACATCAAAACGTCCATTTTTCTCTTGACGTTTCTATGAAATTTACCGCTCTGGTTTATGTGCCTGCACACCCCTTTCCCCACAGAATGAAATGGTGTTTTACAGGGCACAGGTGCTGCAGTGTCATAAACAACAGCAGTCAAATTATACAGACGCACTTGCACATCAGAATGCCCACAAGGAATGGCCGTGTGCATATGGCTGAAGAGACATGATGTGTTCGCGGGGTAAAAGCTTAAGCCTCAACAGATTTCCTATGTACAAATCCTGGAGGAAAGGTTACAAAAAGAATTATTTCAAATATTCTGTTCCTTAGATCCCACCATGGGGAATCTAAGCGAGACACTAGATCCCTCACTGCTTCTTTAGTTATTCAGGTCCAACTATCCCTCGCCCCTTCCCTTAAAGTAGGCTTGATTAAGATACAGCAAATAGGAAAAAGTATCTCGCCCTCCCCGTGCTTCCAATGCTAGAACCGGATTCGTCCAGTTTAAAAAAGATTAAAAATTCAAGGTGAATAAGGCTTTCAGAGACTGCTAGTGAATGGCCTGTGTGCTGCATTTGGGGGAACAGGGGTGGTGGCAGTGGCTGCAGACCAACAAAGCATCTGTCTCTGTTGTTGAAGATGCTTGCATCGACGTGGCCACTAAAGGTCTCAATAACGTAGGTGTGTGCTCGGAAATTCAAGGTAGGACTTCAAGTGGCTGAGATTTTGAAGGAGGTGGCCATCTCGATGCTCTGAGCAGCAGCTGTGGATGGCTCTTCTCTCCTTCGGAGAATGCCCCTACACATACTTTGCACAGACTTATTACTTAGTATGGCTAGTGTATATTTTCCCCAGGAAGAGATTGTGGTCAAGCACAAATACGTGGCTAATACGCTGTCTTGCCCTTCTGACTGAGCCGTGGGGTCCAACTAGTTCAGGGCTCCCCAACCCCCGGGCCGTGGACCAGTACCGGCCCGCGGCATGCCAGCAACCGGTCCGCACAAACAAGCAAAGCCCCATCCGCGGGATGCAGGCAGCACACAAAACCACGCACCCTCCGGTCCGCGGAAAAACCTCTCTCCATAGAACCGGATCCTGGTGCCCAAAAGGGTGGGGACCTCTGAACTAGATGACAGGATATAAAATAAAACAAGAAAGTGCCACAAAAGCCTCTAGCTTCCTGCTGGTGTAATGCCAGTATCCCAATTCAAGCATCCCTGATAAGATGGCTGGTGCAGCCCTTATCTGAACATACCCAAGGAAAAGAAAGGTAGACCTTCAGTCTTGAATCAGCTCATCCTCTGTTTGTTAGGAGCAGGCTTGGTCCTGAAACCAAAGGCTACAATTCTAGGCCCCCTTTTTGTCATCGCACTTGTTCTGCAGGAGCATTTAATTTGGAACAAATATCCCTGGAATGTGATGTTTAGCGCCCGGGTGAAGGATTGTAAACCTGGGGTTCAGAATGAGCCACCCGTTAAGAAGGGAGTTTCGGAAAAGAGGTCTCCATCCCAGAAAAGAAGAAAGGGTAAGGAAGAAACTCATAGTAACTCTTCCTTGCTTTTCTTCAGTATAAGATGGGGCAAATAAACAATAAGTTAGGCCAGTGGTGGTGAACCTATGGCACGCGCCATCTCTGTGGGCACGCGCCATCACCCCAGCACACGTGGTTTCTAAATGTTTGCCATCACTGGCCTAAGGCCAGCCAGCCTGGAGCCGCCATTGCGGAGCCCACCATCCCACCCACCAGAGACCTCCTGGATCTCCCCCAACCCTGCCCTGCCCGGCTTCCACAGGTGTCCCTCCCCATAAGCAACATCAAGGTGGCCACGCCCCCCGGCTATGCCCACCCAGTCTGCCATGACTACTGCAGCCACACCCATCCAGTGGCCACGCTCACCCAGTCTGCCACGCCCACTGTAGCTGCGCCCAAGTGGGCCACACCCACCCGGCACCCGGCGATACATAAGTGGGTTTTGGGTTGCAGTTTGGGCACTCGGTCTCTAAAAGATTCGCCATCACTGAGTTAGGCTCTCAAGATTGTGTCATTCTGCCCTACAATAATAATGCTAATGTCTGATATGTCTGGAGTATCTATTTCCTGACGTGGTCTAGCTCAAAGGGCTGACACTCTGGTATTATGGTAACATCTCCTCTGAAATTCCACATTTTTCCCAACTTTATCCATCAGGGCTACCTTACTTCCAGCTGCTTGGCAACCCAGCTTCTTAGCTTTAATTTTTTGGCTGCTTAAAACAAGCAAAAAAAATAATAAATGTAGTGATGACCCCAAATTTGATTGTTATTCCTAGAAAAGCTCAGGAACTGAAGTTAGATTTGCCAAGTCTGCTCCAAACACCACCTCAACAACACTATCAAGTCATTTCCCCTCCTTTACAGCTTGGCCTAAGATCTTCAGGTTTTGTAACCATCAAGGAAGGGAGAAAAAAAAAGAAATGGGTATCATAAAAAACAATTATTTGCCAGTCGTTACAACACATATTTCTGAAGAGTTGCATGTTCTTCCTCTAAAGCTGGGGTCTTCAAACTTGGCCCTTGTATGACTTGTTGGACTTCAACTCCCAGAATTCCTCAGCCAGGCACACGTGCCTAGCTGAGGAATTCTGGGAGTTGAAGTCCACAAGTCATACAAGGGCCAAGTTTGAAGACCCCTGCTCTAAAGGAAGCCTGAACCCGCTTCTCTTTTTCCCCTCCCCTCCCACCACTTATAACTCTCAAAATATAAAATATAGACCATCTGTATTTAACTCGGAAGCACGCACTTTCCCCAAAAAAATATCATCTGGCGGCGTAAGTATAAATCGGGAGCATTTCACAACTCAGTGGCAGAGGAAAAGATACCCGTGAGAACACCAGACAAGGTCTTATGGTCCAGACCAGAGCTTGAGAAAGAGAGAAGGCTGCGGGAATTTGAATATACAGTCAGAGGTTCCCAGATGTTGAAAAATCTCAGCGATAACCTGTCAGGCACAAAGGTGCAGAGCCTTTGATGGAACAGAAGTGCAAGCCTAAGACCTGTCAAACTGCAGCACAACCAGACACGGCCAAGGCTGCTCCCACGCAGCTTTGGAATGGTTAGTTGGGATCATCTACATATTAAACAAATGTTGCAACAAAGAGCAGGCAGGCATGCATGCAAAACAGGAATTTTTTTTCCTCCCGCCCTTTCCTTAACCTTTGTGATCCTTCTCAAAGCAGGGCTCAAGTTGGGTTTTTTCCCCTTTTTTTTCCTTTTCTTCTTGCCACTGCTGGCAGCATTAAAAAACAAAAATCCGTTCCAATCCATCTTTCTCATTCTGTTGTTCTTCAAAAGTGTTAGGCTTGCCGACTCTCCAAGGACACCTGGATGTCCTTGAATGATGTGAAGTTCCACAGCTCTGCGGAGTACACCTGACAAGGATGTGTTAGCTTGATCCAGCTAAACCAACTTTCATTTGTTCCCTTTTTTGGGGGGTGGGTGGGTAGGAAAGGTACAGTAGATTTAACAGGGATGGAAAAGCTGTTTTTAGGGAGGAAGTGAACATGGGTTGCAGTATCACCAGCGTCCAGCCAATCTGACACGGTTGTCCCTGATGTTTATTTCAGAAGATTGTTTCAGTTAAGGAAAAAAAAAAAATCAACAGGGGAACTTTCACTAGGAATTTGCATTTCAAATCACCTAGGCAACTTGTGCCTGCAACATCTCCAATTCAGAAAAAGGCTCTTGCGGGGGGGGGGGGGGTGTCACTCTCCCCTCTTGAAATCCCCTCCCCATAGAAAAGCGAGCTGTGTGGGAGGGGGCAGAAAAAGCTTATCTTCATTCAGTTTCCACGATGGAGGAATTTTATTTTCTCCAGAGACAGGAGGCAGCTGTTCAGCAATTCTATTTAGTACAGATTAGGCGTTCGAAGAAGTCAGACATTTAATCGGATTTTACTCTGGCAAGTCGAGGAGCTGGCAAAAGGAAGAGGTCACTGGCAGGTGAATTGTGGGGCAAGTCCAAGGGAACAATCCCAGCCCCTCCGGACCTCTTGGAAGAGAAAAAAAAATGCACACCCCCCCCCAAAGGGAAGTAAAGACATCAACTTCAAGCTCAACTCAATGAACTGAGTTGACTCGAGGTACCAATTTACTCATCTAGCCTAGGCTGTGAGTGGGATTTCTCAGTGGTCTCCCATTCAGGCTCCAACCAGACCAAGCCCAGCTTAGTTTCCAAGCCCAGACAAGGGGTCCCAGGGGCCGCCCCCGTTAAGCCCCTCGGCTCAACCATTCTTCTGCACAATTGCCCTCCGAAGGGTACTTTCCCCAACTTAGCACTTAAATAAAAACGGGGGAGAGGGCCGTCCCGCTTCCGCGCTCCTCGGTCCTTTTCACCCCCCGTCGAAGTGTTGGAACCACGATGGAGACTTTTCTTCCAACAGAAGCAAGGAAGGAAGGACGGAAGGCAGGCGCCCGCTTCCCCCCATCCCCGCCCGGGGGGGAGTCCCGGAGAGCCCCGAGCCAAGCCCGGTTCAGATGAAGTGGATCCAGGCGCCTCCGCCGTCGGGTTCCCGGCCGCCGTCGGGCCGCTGCCTGCCCCGCAGCTTGTAGTTGTGGCCCTGGTTGTTGTCCCAGTACTCGGCGTCGGCCACCCGGTAGCGCACGGCGAACTCCAGCAGGGTGGTGCCGGCGCCGACGGGCAGGTGGAAGGCGAAGCGGTCGGTCTGGCCGTCGGGGGCGGCGGCGGGCGGCGGCAGGTAGGCGGCGGGCACCTCGTTGCAGCTGGCCCAGCGGTTGAGCGAGTAGCGCACCGAGACGCTCTTCTCGTAGGCCAGGTTGAGGACGCGCACGGCGCCGCGCAGCCCCGCCGCCTCGGGCCGCACCCACTCCAGCTGCACCTTGCGCTCCCGCAGCCGCTCGCCGAAGGCCGCGCCCGCCCCGGGCTGCGGCGGGAAGAGCGGCTCCAGCACCGGCGCCGGAGGCCCGAACAGCACCGGCTCCAGCTCGCCCAGCGCCGGAGGCTTGCGCGTCTTCAGCAGGTCGGCGCCGCGCGGGAGAGGCGAGGCGGCCAGGGGAGGCACCGGAGGCCCCGGCGGCGGCACCCGCGGCACGTCGGCCTGGCAGAAGGTGCGCACGGCGGTCAGCNGGCTCCGCCGCCTCGATCTCCGGGCTGCAGCCGCCCTTGCAGGGCTCGGCCAGGCTGCCGTAGAGGCAGGCGCTGCAGCTGAAGTTGCGCGGCAGGTAGAGGCGCGGCGGCGGCGGCGGCGGCGCCGGCACCGAGGCGTGCAGGGAGGCGGCCTTCTCCATGCTGCTGCTGCTGTCGCCGCCGCCGCCGGACGGGCTTCCTCGGCGGGGGGAGAGGGGAGGCGTCACTCGGCGGCTCCGGCCGGCTCTCCCGGGCTGCGCATGGCCGCCGGCCGCTCGGATCAGGCTGCCCGCCCTTCCCCGCTTCTGCCGCTGCGGCTCCTGCAGTCGGCTAGAGAGACGCCGGGCCGCGGGTCGGCCTGGCTGCCCCTGCCGGTTCTGGCCGCTCGTCCTCCAGCCTCCCCGCGTCCTTCAGCCGGCGAGGGCGGCGCGCGGGGATCCCCCGCGGGAAGAGCCGCTGGCTCAACGCGGCGGCCGGGGCCTGCGGGGCTGGGCGGCCGGCCACCCCCGGCGCTCCTTCGCCGGACGAAAGGCCGCTTCTTTTGAGCCGGAGATCGCGGAGGGCCGATCCGGGCGGCGGCGACGCAGCCCGCGAAGGAGGGAGACGCCGCCTCTCCTGCGCTTGTCTTGGCAAAGTTCGGGGCCCGAAGCGCAGCTCCCCCCCTCTCGCCGGTCAAACCATCATCCGAGGCGCGACCCGCTTTGAGGGTGGGTCGTGCGAAGTCGTGCGACTCCAGTCCTCCCGTGTTGGACTCTTGATGCTTCCACCGAAGGAGGGTGACGTGGGAAACGGGAGGGAACCTGGGCAGCTGGTGGGAGGGAGGACGTGACTTCCCTCTGAAACGCGGAGGCTTCGGCAGCGCTGCTTTCCCCCCTTCTATAGCTTCTGAATCATTTCCCATCTGGAGGTGATTCTAGCCGGCGCTCGATTTGAATGCGAGTCTCATCTAGAAAGTTGTAGGTAGCTAGATCGACGGTTTTTTTTGGGGGGGGGGAGGGAGGGGGGGCGAAGAGTGGATGAGCTCCTGAAAATGAATACTTAGGTATTTGTGCTTTCTCATTCTTATTGGCCAAGTGGGATTGGGCACAGAAGGAATTTGTCTCGGGTGGGTAAGCTCTCAGTGTACATAAAAGTGATACAGTAGGTTGTATATCATAGATCATAGTTACAATCATTAATCATAAGATACAGCAAGTGATAAATCATAGATATCATAGGAGAAGGTAGTAGAAAAGATGAGTAGACAAAAAAGATGATGATGATGATGATGATGATGATAATAATAATAATAGTAGTAGTAGTAGTAGTAGTAGTAGTAGTAGTAGTAGTAGTAGTAGTTAGTAGTAGTAGAAAGACTGTGGAAAAAGCAAGCAAAGGTAGTACCAATAGTCATAGGCACCTTGGGTGCAATCCCAAAACAACTGGAGCACCACTTGAACACCATTGGCATTGACAAATTCACCATTAGTCAATTGCAAAAGGCGGCCTTACTAGGAACTGCTTCCATCCTACGACGATATCTGTAATACCATCAAACATCCACATCTGCCTATCCCAGGTCCTTGGGAAGGACTCGATAGGTAGGCAAAAATGCCAAATCCAGTCTGAACATCTGGCTGACTGTGCGATGATCAATAATAATATTAATAAAGTTGAAAGGGACCGTGGAGATCATCTAGTTCAACCTCCTGCTCATTCAGACAAATGGTTTGTCCAGTCTCTTCTTAAAAGCTTCCAGTGTTGGAGCACTGACAGCTTCTGGAGGCAGGTTGTTCCACTGGTTAATTGTTCTCACTGTCAGGAAATTTCTCTTTCGTTCTAGGTTGCTTCTCTCTTTGGTCAGTTTCCATCCATTGCTTCTTGAGAAGGTAAGGATAATATCAAGACAGATAATATCAAGACAGAATAAAGATAAGATCGGCATATTCCTCAGCAAAAGGGAATCCCGCAAGCCAGTTTCCTGATTCGTGCATCTCGATCCTTTCAACAGTCTTCGCTCATGATTTTTCACTAGTAGATTCAGATAAAATGGACATTCAGGCGTGATAAATGCACCACTGGGGGGCTCTTTCTATAAATGCATTTGTCCTTGGGGGGAAGATCTGTTAG
>NW_015387574.1:0-19590 GCF_001527695.2 Protobothrops mucrosquamatus
TTGTTCTATTTGAAGTTCCTCCTTGATGTTACCTGCATTTCCAATCATTGTCTTAAATTCTTTTTCACAATGAATTTACATTGCATTTTTTTAGACTTGTTGGATAGAAGTTTGATGTAATGTTTGCCCTGAAGTGGAAAAGTCCCAGGGCTGTTTATTTAATTCAGAACACACTTCTCAGTTGCATCTTGGAGGCTAACAAAAAGAATAGTACTTTCATAATACTTAAAACAAATCTGGTATACTTTGGCATGATGTGGAAAATATATCTCAAAGCAACAACAAATGACATCACAATTTCATGCTCTTTCTAGTAGTAATATCCCATTTAGAAATGTTTAAATCTATGAAAGCAGGATTTCAAGTCAATAAACCAATATATTTCTTCCTTTGACCATTTTTAAAAATGAAGTATGCATGTATATTCCATCCATTATTTAAAAATATAGGGTTGATTGTAATACCTACTTTAATTTTTAAAACTGGGGAGAGTAAAGATTTGAAAATTAAGAAGCTATTTGCTAGATGCACAAAGACATTTCTGTAGGTCCGTGGAGATTTGGTTCAACCTCCAGGAAACATAGGTAATACATCACAATTATTCCTGCCTATGCCTTATATATATTGACTTCATGCAGAATCACAGATAGTTGGAAGTGATAAAGTTAGTGAATCTGTTGTCTGTAAATGGTTTCTTTCTCCATTGGTGCTTATTGCTTGTTAATGTGTATTTGACAAATAGCACTTTGGTTTCTATTTCCTTCTCCCTAATGTAGTCATTTGAGGAACTTTATGGAGGGCTCAGTTAAAGTCAAGTCTTTCCTGAAAAAGATGCCTGGAATGATTACAATTCTTTCTTTTCCCACAATGCTAACCCCAGAGAGAGGTAACATTCCACCTACTTGTCTTGCCTATAAACCTAACCACCTCAACAGCAAAGCAAATAGTACAGTGACATCTTTGCGACTGTGGAGTATATACCGGTACTAAATATACTAAAACTATAAAGTGTGCAACTAGTTTACAATCATGTCCTTGATAATTTCCCCCCCCTCCAAAAAAAAGGAAAGAAAGGAATTATTTATTCCTTAATGTCATGGGATTGGGAAGAAAATGAATATTTCTGCCCTTCTCCCACTTAATTTTATTTGTATATTATATATTAGCAAAGAAGAGAGTCTTATGTAGGCGAGTATGCCATTTAGGCTGCTATTTTATACTCATTTCCTAGAAACAGGCTATCCAAAATCAAATGAGGCTTATTTTGAGTAGATATTATTATAATAGGATTACATAAACAGATTGATTTCTGCAACCACCATCTTTCCATATAGAGCTTGCACAGAACGTGAGCTGGAAGCATGATAATATATGACTCAAGACTGGGCAGAAATTTTCACGAAAGCGTCTTCCTGAAGACACCTGCATTGAATTTCTGGAGGCTGACTCTTCATTAACATTTCCAGTATAATTTGCCAGGGAGAGAAGGCTGAACACCATGATTTTCAGCTGCAGAGCCTCTGTTAAAAGCAGAGAGGCATTCCAGGGAGTTCCAAATATTCAAGAACTGCTTAAGAAGAAGACTACTTTGGGGGAAATTGCTGCTTCCTGCCAAGGTGTCTCCAGTTGGGCGACAGCAATCAAGGTAAAATGGCATGTTGTTGATCAACTGCAATTCTTGCACAGGGTAATTCTGGCTGTCCTCGGAAGAAAGAGTACAAAAAGATTATTAAACCTGATGTAGCAAAGCAGTTCACATATATGTTTGATTTGAATTAGTCCTCTAGGAAATGCCAAATGATAAATGGAACTTAGCTCTAAAAGCATCATCTGAACCAGTGAAGGAAATAATTTATCATGGGATGTTCTATTGTTGCAGAAAATTATGATTAAACTCTATTGATTTTGAAGAGTCTTATGGGGTGAGGCTGTTACTTCAAAGTGCTTCCTGGGACTTATTAGAATGCTGGTGTTAGACTTTGAATCCAAGCAGTTTCCTAGTCCATAGGGATCTTGTTTGACCCTTTCGGGGTTTCATTCCTCCAAATCTCCAAGGAGTTACATACTTTGACAGCTTTTGGGTATCAGTGGATGCCTGAATTCATAAATGCTAGCATAGGCATTAATTCAAGGAAGCTGTATTTGGAGAAGTGTGCTTCAGACAATTTGCTAGCTGTATTGGTTAACAGTTCCCGGTGGCATTTCTTTGCTATGCAGCTTAATTGGGAGGCAAAGTCTGAAAAAAATGGATCCATCTCCATTATTGCTAATATGTCAACTCCTAACAAGTGTGGCTGAACTTATGATTTGCAAAACATGTAGGAGAATGGGCTCTAGGGGCCCTGATAAACACTGGCATAAACCATTGCATTTGATTTACTCTCACCTAGAAAATATTTATTTTAAATCTTGCATATCTTGTGCTTGTTTTAGCAATATAGTTATGCACAATCTTTCATATATTTATTTATCTTATTGATATATCCACAGTTCCAGGAATGATTAAGGTTATATACCAATAGCCCCCACCTCACTAGGCTTTCATGAGGCACTTAAAAAATCTAGCAGCTTCCAAGCGTTTGGACCAGGATGTCGTCAGGATCTGCTTGCTGATTATCGTAGATGTATTCTTGATTACTAAATGGGAAATATTTTTGAAGCTTGGTGATTTGAATCATTGTTGATTGTGAAATTCTTTGTACTCTCTGAGTTTGGTTGTTTGTAAATTTCCCAACTAGGTAACTTCAAAAATGTTAGAGTTAAGGGAAAAAAAGGTTAAACAAAAATAAAAAGAAAAAAGAAAAATAAAGGGAAATAAAGGGAAAGGAGGGAAAGAAGAATGTCACACTTTTTTTGGGTATAGATCAGGGGTAGGCAACCTTGGCTCTTTTATGACTCGTGGACTTCAACTCCCAGAATTCCTGAGCCAGCACGGCTGTAAGATGTAAAATACATTAACCTCTAAAATCAACAATAATACACTTGTATTTCTATATTCATAAACAGTTCTAATTCTCAAATCCCAAAATTAAATTTTCGAAAGCAGCGTTTTCTAAGTTGAAACAAATTAGACAAAGTCTTTTCTTTAATCAGAGGAGTGAGTTTGACCATCTCAGCCAATTCCATTGGCTTCACCATCCATTCTTCTGTTGTAAGAATGTATAAGTCTTTCCATCGCTGTGCATACCAGACTTTCACTGCTGTTGTCATGTATAGAAACAGAGACCCATTTTTTCCTTTCAACCTGCTATCCGTCAAACCTAGGAAGAAAACTTCTGATTTCAGCTGTGCATGCAGATGCCAAGAAAGTTAAACACTTACTGGGTCTTCCCCCCCCTCCCCCATTTGTCTTCCTTGCCAATTTTCTGTGTCCTCCTTTGCACGTCCAGGTATCTGGTAATTCTAGTAACTTAGAGATTACCCCGGCTTTCTGTGTTAATGAAGCCATTTTATACTTCCACAAAGACTTTGATGAACATCTTTCTGGAGTTGTAAACGAATAGAAAAGAAATAGTGTCTACCGCAACAAATGATAAAGAAAATTAGGAGAGAACTCAGGGGTGTATAAGAAGGAAAAGCATTGCAGGAACTTCTTTTAAAAATGTTTCTGAGCAAATATTAATATATCTATACTGCATTCCTGGTGGTTTCTTTGTTCTATGTGCACCTGACTGAACAAAAAGCAATCTAATTGTGATCATTTTTATAGAGGCAGATAAAAGTCATTGGAGCCTGCCACAGCTTTGTTGTTCCCCCCCCCTTCCACATACACACACAAAAAAAACTTAAAAACATATATACAAACACAGACCAATCAGTCACAACACTGTCAGAAGGTCTAGTGATTTATTGATAATGTATATTTTAGTGTTCTGCATTACTTGGAAGGGTTTGTATCCTGAAAAAATACAAATAACTACAATGAAGAAATGAGAATAACCTTTTTTATGTTATGTGGTAAAATGAGCAAAACAAAATCCCACAGAAATAAACAGAGATTGCTTCTGAGTATACAGCAGAGATTTATTCTATTAAGTATGCTAATTATGAAACCCCTTGCATTAAAAATACTCCTTAACACATGAAAGAATATAAAAAAAACATATATGACGTTTTTATGTAACAGTAGAAAAGAAAAAAAGATAGATATAAGAAAGGCTAAATATAGAACCCCCTCGATTGGGTATTGTATTTTTTGACTGCCCTTGAGAGTTTCATACAGGCTGCTTTTAGAAATAGATCTGTTACTGGTATTGTAAGCAGCTCCACATCTGGAAATAACTTCTTACAGATTATTTCGTTCCAAATAGTAAAGGGGAAGATGTACCACAAACACCTATGAAACAAAAATGTTCCCAATTAAAATAGGTTCTGTTGTTTGGAAATTAAATCAATACTGACCCCCCACAAGATGTCTCTGTAGATTTGAAATCTGGGAGAAATGCTTGTTATCCACCTGATTATGAATGATACCAACTAAGAGGGGAAAAAAATCAATACAGTGACCAACATAAGGAAGAGTAATAAAATGATGAAGAGAACAAACCCAGACACAATAGAGTCTGTATTTTACTTGCTTTACTTCCTAATATAGTCTGCTGGTATATTTACAGAAAATCTGGGTACCGATATAGCAAAACAATGAATGAAGGTGAGCACATATGTTTTGAGATTATACAAATCTGTGTGATGAAACACAAAGCTTGATTGTACCCCCTTCAAGTGCCTTAAGGATACAAATCATACAATTTATAAACACAATCTGGATTAGATTATACCAGGTACTGTATGTCCCTTTTCTTCCCTTCCTAGACTCTTTTTCACAGATTGGGCATGAAGAGATTATGAAAACAAAAATACCAGATTGTACAACTGATAATTTTGATTTGAACCAAAAGGGTCAGGGTGAATAATGGACATTAGTTTGCATCCACTTTGCATTGACGCCTTTACTTATCTGTTGGAATAAATCATGATTTATTAACAGTGCTGTGTCAAGGGCATTTTAACTTGAAAATTCTTGACAATTATTATTAGGAAGCAAACTATTTGAGGCAGATAGAAAAAGAAGTCAATCCATGAGGTGAGGTGTCTGATCCATGCCTACAGGCCAATGTGGTACGAGAACCATCCTGTGACAATATTTGGCTGCTTTTCAAAATAAATTAAGGAGGCACTAGATAGAATTGACATTGCTTTCCATTTCCAAAAGTATTAATTATTATAATGTATCCATCTTATAAAGCCTGATAAGGGGGTAAACCCTGCTGAACTCATGTACATTTCCTCCCGGGGTGTCATTCCTTCCCTTAACCTCATGCTGTATACAAAATTTGACTGTATGAGAATTTTAATTTTATTTTAACGCTGGAGACAGGTTTGCATACCCAGTCTTCTTCTCCACCTTGCATGCATTTCCCTTTTCCTCAGAACCCACCACTAGACTCATTCTCCCTAAGGATAAAGCTGTCTCTGCCTAGGAGAACAGTATTTTTTTCCCTCAATAAGTTCCACTTCATTAGGATTGGGTTCAGCAGGCTAACCTCAATAATTCTTCTAGCTCTGTCTTACAAACTTCTAGGTTGTTCCTAAGAGAAAGGATCAAATGCAATGGGGAGAAAACTGGCTTTATTTTTAACTTACCATAATAACAATGGCATTTATGTGCTGTGCCTAAGCACCATCTTTGACTCATCCTCTTGGTCAGGGGTCTTCAAACTTGGCCCTTTTATGACTTGTGGACTTCAACTCCCAGAATTCCTCAGACAGCATGTCCTCAGCCACAAGTCATAAAAGGGCCAAGTCTGAAGACCCCTGCTCTTGGTTCTTTGGTTTTTCAAATCAAGCATCTGCTCCCTGGCTTGGCATTTGTTGGTATTGTTGTTGTTGTTGTTGTTGTTGTTGGTGGTGGTGGTGGTGGTGGTGGTGTTTCTCCTTTGAAGAAATCTGATATCTCTTGGGTACAGCTTCACTAACCAAGCTTCTCTCTTATATGAAGCATTAATATTTGGAGCTGTGGTCAAGAGATTAGAAAAGAAAGAGTTACTCGTAATAAAAACCCACCTGGTGGCTGAATCAGTAGAAATTAAATTAACACTGGAGTTTCAATTCAACTTGATTGTAGGTTTGGGTCTGCCTTGCTTTGTTCACTCATTGTGTCTGATTGCTGTCTCAGAGGAAATCAATAGTATGAATTCAACTGGGAACTGAAATGACATGAGTTCAATGCCTTCTGAGCAAATACATTTTCTTGAAGCAAAGGATTCACTTTCCACAACCCTGCAAAAAAAAAAAAAAATGGAATTGTTCACCAAAATATAAGGGGTGCCCCAGGGAATCAGTATGGAAGCTTTGGATAACTTTTAGGAGGTACACAAGTTATTTACCCATATATTATAAATGCCCTCGTAAAGTTTTACTGGCCGTATTTTGAATGCAGTATATGAAAAAGAACAGCTTGTAAAAAGACTAGAGTATTCTTAAGGAGTTATTGCAAATGTATTGGCTAAAAAAAAAAGTAAAGAAAAAGTATAAATGCCTCCCCTCTTTTTTCCTAATAAGCTACTAAATTACTGAAAATTAAATTAAAAGCTATTCCTATGGGAATAGTAATTGAAAATAAACATTATGAACACCCCATGCTTTTCTGGTAATGTCTTTAAAATGCAACTTATGAACATAATGACAAATTTCATTGAGATGCCGGCTGCCGTTTTCTATAGTTTCTTTCTTTTTTATTTATGGAGCCGGGTCTATTCCTTCGTGCTAATTGAAGATGCTGAATTTCATCCAAAAATAGCATTTCATTTTTTTTTCTTTCCTGAATACAAAAGTCTACTGTATTATTCAACAGTGCTGAACAGGAAGATTTGTAGTGCATTTCCTCTAATGCTCAACTCGGGGAGATCAATGGCATTGGGTGAGGTGCAGCCAAAGGAGGGCATTGAATAAAACCCGCCTGAAAGCTAAATGTATCATGATGTTGGAAATTCATAATTGCACCACACCAGGAAACTTTCTCCTTTTTTTATTAAAGCAACCATGAAGAGGTGGTATTTGCAGCAGGGCTTCGCTCCATAATCCAACCCAAATCAATACAAAGCTGCCCAGTTATAAAAATGTAGCCTAGCGCCAACCCAGATCAACGTTAGGGTGTTTTTCTTCAACTTGTGTTTCTTTGATTTCTCATAAAAAGCTGGCCTGATGGATTGTGTTTCATATGTAGAAAAGTGGAATAAACTTGTTTTAAATATGTTTATTTAATACTTTGTTTTGCCTGGCTTTAGCCCTCCCCCTCTTAAAAAAAGCATTAATTTATGTAGTTGGCTTTGTATTTTCTGCTGTATGTTTGTCCTGGTGATTTTATTATTGCATTTCAGCTTGCTATACAATATTCTTTTTACTTTAATTACATGATGCCTGAAGACTTTGGGGTCGTAGCTGTTTTATAAATGTTAATAACAAAAAAATAAATAACAACAGGGCTTAGAATTGCTCTGTAAGGCAGCAATTCCATAAATATGTGTCTTTGAGTAAGTTCTCTTCAGTACAATAGGACTAAGCTCTATATAACAATCCAGAGATTTGAATAAGTAAATGCATCTGAATAAATAAATCCTAAACATCTTTCAACATATTTGTGGAGATGAAAAGGGAAGGAGAAAGAATTGGGTTTTAATTGGCTGATGGAAAAGCACTATATGAGATGCACTTGAATTTCAGCATACTTTGCCTCTTTGTGAAATTTTTTATTTCATTGAACCATATAAATGGTATGGAGCATATTTTTCTATCTTCCTCCTGTTTATTCCCATTGCTTATTATTTATCCTTTTTAATATATTAGTATTAAGTGGATAAACAGCTTTGAAATTATTTATTGGTATACAGTCCACTAAGCACAATGATGACAGTTTTAAATCTTGGTGATGCTGATTAAAATCATTTCATTTTAAATGCATTTGCTTCTTTTATTTTTACCATTTTGCTCTAAACTTTTTACAAATTAGGATTTTTAATAGTTATTTTCCATATTATATTAGCCATTCAGTGAAGAAATTTGCCATTTTTTTTCCATTTGAATTGTGACATTAATTGAAAATGACTTTCTGGAAATAAAGTAAATCAATAATTTCTTATTGTTATTGCTATAACAGACTTCATGTAAGAGATTGTCCAGTAGGGAAACAAACCATTTAAACGAAGTATTCAAGTGTACATTGAACTGTTTAAATGCTGCACAGGAACAATTAAGGACAATTTCTGTTATGCAGAAAACAAATAAGAACTCAGTTCTTGATAGTCATTTATCTGCAGGGGACTATAGAGGAGATGATGAGATTATGGGATGACTCCCTCTATGTACTTATTTTAACAGGTATCCACAAAGATAAATATGTTACACATTGGGGTGAGTGTGAGACATGATAAGCTTGACCCAGAAAAACAATTTTGTGTTCAACCAGCAAGTGATTTGAATGGAATTTTATTAAGGCAAATGCAATATAGATCATTGCCTTTGATCAACCCCAAATTTTAAGGATTTTAAAATATTAAGAATTTTAAATATTAGTGATGAAGTGCCTTCCCTTCCCCTGCATTCAGCTAAATCAGCTGACAGTTGGAAGATATTATATCTGTTTCCAAGTCAAATTAAAAGTTATTAACATAAACCATTACATTCTTGATATCAGGAGGTCAACTCTGCTCTCAATCCCAGATTCCCAACCACGTGTTCCAATTTTAAGGAAAGCTCTTCCTCCCATCTTCCTTATCTACCTTTGCAGGCATGGATAGTATTAAGTCACCCAGTCCTTACTTCCATTACATGGTGCAACTATGATGCCTGCAGTTATGAAACCACCAGCAGCCATTCAGTCTTACTTTCACCAATGAAAAGTCATTCCCATAAAAGCAAACCACATGCATTGAGCCCTGAGAAATATAATTTCACAGAACATATGATATCTGGATCCCTTGAAAATGGATTACCCATACTCTAGAAATGAAAGTAGTATAAGAGATCTGTAATCCTCATTTGTGAAAAAGCTAGGGAACAGAACAGAAAAGGGTTAAGCCAATGGGATCGTGTGTTTTGATGGGATTAAGTTGATGGGATCACGTGTTTTGAATGACTATTATTATGATTAGAGTCAGCGATGAATCTACATGTCGCTATTTACATTATTTATATTTGTTTGACACAGTGACCTTTGAACTTCTCTGCCACATTTTTAAGCAGAGAAATTGGGCAGTTTATCCAAATGCCTCCAATGAAAGAAGGCATTCTCCCAAAAAAATTTTCAAAGACATGTCCCCTGCTTGGTGGTGTTAGTAACTTTGCTACATCCCATAGGAAGAATTACTCATGAGGTGGATAAATATTGTCTTGTGATTTAATGGATATATAAGAATTCAGAGTTCATGAATTGCATCATTAGAGAAGTTACAGCACTACAAGAAAGACATTCCTTGAAGCTTCAAACTAATGATTTTACAGTTGGATTAACTTTGATTAAATCACCTCATCAAATCAGATGCATAAACCCAGGCAGAGATCTGCTTCAAAACAAGTTGAATTAAATAATTCCAATATATTTTGGAAATTCAGCGGCTTTCCTGTTGCTTTGGGTTTTTTTTTACAAACAATATGCAAGTGGCAACTTCAGTTCCATATAAGCTGAATCAAGTGTATATATGATGGAGGTCTCTGATGTTGGCAGCTAGCCAATGAAATGTATCCTCTCATTAAACTCTTTCCATACCAGAGCTCTTTTCAGGCAGCAAGACTAATATTTATTTGAATTTCAATCACTTTCCCTAGCTTATAGCATTTTTAAAGTGGCCAGCTAGTTTTCTTTTCACTTGTATTAATAGAATGTTGTATTTCAATTTTAGTCCAGCCAATCCAACTGGAAGCTCAGCTCAACTCCCAATAGGCTGAATATAAGATCAAGCTTGTCCTTCGTTTTAAATATAAGGCTTTTGTTGTGGCTCCGTCTTGTGAGCCCCTCTTATCGGAGGAAGAAGGCTCCGAACATGAAGGAGAGGAGATGGCCAGGCCTCCCTCTCCAGGACCCTCCTCTCTGGCAATGCCTCAGGTGTCTCCCGACGGAGAAGAGATTGACCAGGAGCCAGGTGTTTCTGAGATTGGCCAGGAGCCAGGTGTTTCGGATAGTAATGAAGATACATTGTGGCTGGATCCACGCCAGCGTAGGCATGACAAGCATGCGCAGCAGAAAAGGAGGCGTGCCAGAGATTAAGCTGAGTCACTGGACCACACCCCACAGACTATAAAAGGGAGGTGGTGGCCATTTGGACTCTGTGACGGACAAAGTTAAATCTCTGGCAAAGTAGTTTGCTGTGGATTGAATTTCAAACTGTGTATTGTTTTTTGTTTCTGTGTTCTCTGAGTAAAAGTTCTTGGCAGGCAGATACGGAGCTGCTGCCAAGTTTCTTATCTGGTGTGGAGTGTGGAGAAGTTATTTAACCCTCGGCTGGCTGTTTGGGTGTGTGTGTCAGACGGGGACAGAACAGCTTTTTACTACACCCTGTGCTGCTCAAATTTTTTACTCAATGACTTGGATAGAGCAGTTGAGATATATATAGTTTATAAAATATATAGTTTATAAAACAGGATAGGTGACTTATACTTTAGGTCAGGGTTAGGTTTAGGGGTCAATATTGCTCCCCAGTGGGACTATCCATTACTGTTGTTGTTGTTGTTATTATTATTATTATTCGCTAAAGCATTAATTAAACGTTCGTGTAATTTTAAGAATCAATGAACAATCTGAAACTTCAATAAATGGAGCTTAGGGACCCCTAGTTTATATGAAAGAGAAGAGGTTCAAATAGAAAAGGCTGGAGGTATGAACTGAAATTAATAGGATGGTATTTAACTTGGACCAGTCTAAATTCTGCATGTTGGTAGGAAAAACATAAGGTACAAGGAAGGAGACCTGGCTTCACAGTAGTACATGTGAAAGGGCTTTGGTTATCCCTGCTGATATGAAGTTAAAGATAGGCAAGCAGTCTGATGTGGCTTCTTAAAAGGCAAATGTGATCTAGGCCAGGGGTAGTCAACCTTGGCTCTTTTATGACTCGTGGACTTCAACTCCCAGAATTCCTGAGCCAGCCATGCTGGCTCAGGAATTCTGGGAATTGAAGTCCACGAATCATAAAAGAGCCAAGGTTGACTACCCCTGAATTTTCTAGAGATACAGAGAAATCAGTTCCTGGTAACAGATCCTGTTTTCCTCTATTCTGCCCTAAATCAGACTCCTTTGGGAATTCTGTATCTGATTCTAAGCACTATGGTTCAAAAAGTACAATGACAAATCAGAGTGCAAGTGCAAAGGGGGGCAATCGGAACAGTGAGGCGTTTGGATAAAAATCTTAAAAATGTGGAGAGTTATCACACAGAAGAGGGCATGGACTTATTCCCTTCAGAAGCCGAAGCCAGAATCAAGGGGTTAAAACTACGAAGGAGGAGATGATTGATTTCTATGATTCTTTCCAACTGTAGGATTCTATGAGAGTCTGCCTGAATAATGCAGGATTAAATTATCTGAATTAATGAGTGCTAAGATAACAGCACAGACAAGGGCTTCAAACTTTTGTGGCTGTAAAAATAAGAGTGGGATAGTGAGGCTGCTTTTTCTCCATCAGCCTTTCTTTGAATCCTCTATAGCACTATATCGCTTTGTGCCATTTTGCTTTTGTCTGTCTTTTCTGACAAACACAGACTATTCCTAGGAATCCACCATGATGACATAATTGAGTCCTATCAGGGATGAGAAGATTTGTCCTTGGCAAGACAAGACTTTCTAATCAGCCGTGAAGTTTCTTTGTTCCCTTTGATCCCTGGTTTTCAGGGTTGTCAAGAAAGCTAGCTGAAATTATCGAAAAGCTGTTTATTTAATAATTTAATTAACAAATGTGTATAGCCATCCAATGAGCACACGGATAATTCTGGGTGGCTTACAACATTAAATGTTTCAGCCTAGCACTCATTCACACTGAAATTATTGTAATAGACGTATTAGTGAATAAGGAAGGAGGGATTTGCAAGTTTCCCAACAAATTCAATTCATAGGTTTCCTAGAACAGTCCTCTCTGCCAGTAATGTTAAATGAATAGAAAGATAAAAGAAAGTGCCAAGAGCGACTGTTCCTGCATACATTACAGACCAAAGATTATCTCATTTTGAAAGCTTAACCTTTGTCTCTGGTTAACCTGACATTTCAACCAATGGCTGTATTTTTGTCAGGATGACTCGGAGACAATTATTGGCATTAATACATAGATCTTTGCAACCCCCACATGAACAATCTGTCCTTTTAGGAATGCTGGGATATCAGCTTCTTTTTATGTTTCTAAAGTTCTGCAGATAAATTTGCAGTAGTGGAAAGGAATGTGAGGGTGAGAATTCAGTGTAGAAAAATGGAGAAATCTATGGCTGATAGTTCTTATTTGTTTTATATTAAAAAGATTAATTATCTGAGATCATAACATCAAACACAGCAATTTTGTTGTGTACAGAATCCATTCTGCTCACTATTAAACTTTGGATTTGGCTTACAGAACATGGAGACACATCGAGGGTCAGTAGGCTTTTGGTGAATGAGCTGGGGATATAATTACATAATCTCTGTAATTTCTGTAAATTTTTCTGATTTAATTCAAGCCTGCCATCTGAGATTGGATGCCAAAGTGATTGAGTTATTTATGACACCAAATTCATTTTAAAAAACAAAAAACAAAAACTTGCCCATAAGCTAAGTTTCTTCAGTTGTTTTGTTATAGTTTAGAGTGGGATTAAAATAACAAGGATGGTAGATTTATTTATTAATTTTATTTATATGCTGCTGATTTTGCAGACTCTTTAAAGAAGATCTGGAAAATTTCATCTGGTTATTTTCAGGATTACACTGCTGTATATACACACACACAAATACATAGGGTATTACAATGATATGGATAAATAAAATTTGTATACCTAATTTATATAATTGGCCATCTCACCAAAAGCAAATCTGTCTTCTATATTTGGAAAATATCCCCTTGAATAGCTATGCTCCATTTCAATGTTTCTGAATGTTGCATGTACTTAGATAAAGTGGTGGAGCTTTGATTTTTTTTATTGTAATAGCCATTTTACCTATTTTGACCTCTCCCACAGACACCTCTGATAAGTACAGCTCAACAGTTTCCAAATTTTCAAGCAACAATGTGTGATAATGGAGAAGATGTTCTATTTTCTTATATTTGATGCAGGTGGCACAAAGCTCTGTTTTCTTGCATCATTTCTGCACAGCTCATTGAATGCATAGCCTGGCTTTTTCTGCTTGTTTTTTGAGACACTACTGTAAAATGTACATATTAATCTTGATTTTAAGACTCTTCTTTCAGACAGTACACAGAAATGTATTGAGTGATTTGTAAATGTAGTGTTTGTAAATGTAGTGTTCTGTGCTTGCCCAGGGGCAATTCTAACATCCACATCTTGATAAGAAACATTTTTCAAAGTATCCGGCTAGCAGAATATTTGCAACTTACTCATGTGTGCCTGCAATGCTGTTGCTTCCATCTCCTTTTCCTTTCTTTTATAGAAAGGAATAATACAAACAAGATATTAAGAATCTCAAAAATTTTGCTAGAATTATAATGAAAATGCCAGTGGTGTTCTGCCTATTAATCTAAAATTAGTTTTATCTGCTCTGTCAAGTTTAGGAAGGAGCAAAACTAGTGGACAATTATGTAGACCCAAAACTAGTGGACAATTATGTAGACCCAAAGGTGAACCAAATTTATAATAAGCAAATGATCACCAGTCCTAGGTAAGCTTCAGAAACAGAAACTAACTAGATCAGGGGTGTCAAACTCGCCATGTCGCGTGACATGTCATGAGCCAACAGTTTGACACCCCTGTACTAGATGGTCCATTCTTTCTTCAGCTTTTTTGCAGAAGTGGCATTTGCTCTCTGTTCTTGTATGCATTTGTTCTTAAACAAATCATTGCAACTTCATTTAAGAAATATAGTTCTGTATGTAATTTTTGATGATAAAGGGAAGTTCTTAAAGTAACTTGTACCATTAAAAATAAAGCTGCTTCTAATATATTTTATATGCAACTTTAAAAACACACTTTCACTGCTTCTTTTTAAAATGCACCTTTTTAGTTCATTGTGGTTTGTAGCATTTCATTAATTGCTGCATGTGTCTTTTCAGAGATCACACTCTAGAAATCCATGGCAATTTCTTTCACATCTATAACTCAGTTTTTATATTCTTTTTGGATTAGTGTAAGATTGGGGGCAATAGAAGGGGACAACAGAGAATGAGGTGGCTGGATGGAGTCACTGAAGCAATAGTTGTGAGCTTAAATGGAGGCCTGGAGGAACGTTGTCCATGGGGTCATGATGGGTCAGACACGACTTCGCAACTAACAACAAAAAGTGGCTTTCATGCTCTGATCAAAGAGCAGTTGGGAGATGATAGCTAATCTTGGGAATTATGGCTTTACCTTTAAATAGCACAATAATTGCTAAATAATTTGAATTGGAATGTTCAGACTTCCTAGCAGAATCCAAACTGGTATATTTCATCAATATCTCAGACTACTATATACATTTTTAGTAATATCTACAATATTCTTATGAGTCAGAGATCCAAAAAACTATTGCACAGGTTAGTAATGTGTGCATACTAATCTCACCTGGTTCTTAATTTTGAAAAATATTAAAACTTCTGGTCTTTGCTAAGAGTTCTGGAGAGAGGAAGGCCACAAATTAAAGCAGATTACTGCATTTAAGCACTTTGGGGTGACTTTCCCAACTAAGAGCACCTGGAGTGTAGAGCAGCTAGCTTTCAGGTCTACAAGAACTATTAAGCCCTTCCTATATACAAGTAGAGAATCCCTGAGGCATAAAAACTTTTTAGGCCAATTATGATGATAATGATGTTATCCATTCAGACTAACAGAATAACAGGGTTAGAAGGCACCTTGGAGTCTTCTAGTCCAACCCCATGTTCAAGCAGGAGACCATACTATTTCAGACAAGTGGCTGTCCAGTATTTTCTTAAAAACCTCTAGTGATGAAGCACCCAGAACTTCTGAAGGCAAGCTGTTCCACTGGTTAATTGTCCTCACTGTTAGGAAATTTCTCCTTAATTCCAGGTTGCTTCTCTCCTTGATTAGTTTCCATCCATTGTTTCTTGTCTTGCCTTCTGGTGCTTTGGAAAATAGCATGATCTCTTCTTTGTGGCAGCCCCTCAAATATTGGAACACTGCTATCATGTCACCCCTCGTTGTTCTTTTCACTAGACTAGCCATGCCCAATTCCTGCAACTGTTCTTTGTATGTTTTCTCTCCAGTCCCCTATCTTTGTTACTTTTTTCTGCACTCTTTCCAAAGTCTCAACATCTTTTTTATAATGTGGTGACCAAAACTGGGATGTAGTATTCCAGGTGTGGTCTTACTACGGCTTTTTAAAGTGGTACTAATACCAACTTTTGGCAACTGTATGGGCCAGATCTCTCCACATTTTCCATTCTTACACTACTTCTTTGAATTGTTTTATACTTTGGCTGGTGTCAAGTTTGATGGAGTCCAGCCACTGTGTTCTTTTGTGGCTTTGTTCTTTTTACCACTAACTCTTCCAAACATAATTGCTTTCTTCAGTGAATTCTCCCACATGACATGGGCAAAATAAGTGAGACTTTGAGGCCAAACCACTGGTTCAAATCCTTTATGATGCACAAATAGGGATTTATGTGAGGAAAGATGCACTTGAAACAAGACAAACAAAATTTTTGAGATCAATCCTTGTTGCACCCAAAGAAAAAGCAAATGCCAATTAAGTCTTGAGACAGGAATTCCTGCAATCCAGGTTACATCTTGGAGGGGATGATAAATTACTAGCTGAAAATCACACCCCTTTAATTTTAATAGACAATTTTCCTTCTCCCTGGAAATAGACCATAGAGCAGAAGTTGGCATTACTGTATGATTACTTATTTCATTTGGATATGACCAAGTAAAAAAAAACAAAAACAACTCACCCAAAGAATAAGGTATACAGAGTTTCAGTTAATAGGCTACCCCAGCATGGCAGAAATTGGATAAATAAGGACATTTGGGAACCAGCAAAATATCTACAAAATCTTAACTTCCCAACCTGAGGATAGCATTTTTCAAAGCCAAGTATAATATCTGCACTGCTGCAAGACGAAGACTCCAAAATCCCATTAACTGACTGTACCTCTTTACGTCCACAAGGAGATTGAAACCATTTCATATGTATTATTACATTATAAATTCTACAAGGATATTAGAGTTGCTTATATTCTGCTCCAATTTGTAAATTTCCTGGAAGGTCAGAAAATTTCTATCTTCTAGACCAGGGGTGTCAAACTCGCCATGTCATGTGACATGTCGTGACTTTTTTCCCCTTGCCAGAGCTGGGGAGGGCGTGGCTTCCATGTGACACATTTGGCCCGCAGGCCGGCAGTTTGACACCCCTGTTCTAGAAGATCTGAATCTCTTGTGCAGGAGCCAAATGATGTGTTGCCACAATGAAAATAACATGTTACAGAAATAATTACTTCTGCTTTATTTATCACTCTAATACCTACTGGTTGTCTTGTCTTTAGAAAATACATATTTTACCTCATAGATTGTAACTTTTCAGATTTATATTTGCACAGGTAAATTAATGCACCATTATGGTAATACACATCACGTTTTTATGTGTTGCTTTATCTTTGTCAAATACATTTGTCTCATTTTATTTTGCTGTTTTGTTTTGTTTTGTTTTGTTTTGCTAATTATTGACCAAATATACAGTATTTCACTATTCATATCATAGCAGGGTATAAAATGATCTGAGTTGTTTCTCTTGTCTCCTTTTACTACTCAGTTCTCACATACAAAAGCCTGAGGTTTATGTGTAGTGATGTCATAATACATATTTTGTCATTTTTCTTTCACTGTGGTTTATATTTATTTATTTGTAAAATTTATTGGCTGCCCATCTTACCTCATGGTAACTTTGGGTAGCTTATACTCAGAAAAGATAAAAACTATATAAACTAAAAACATAAGTTAGTACAAAATGTCAAACATTACAGTGCAATTAAAAGATGGGGACAGCAGGAGCATGATGTAGCTTCAGATACCTTTGTCTGTACTAGTTTTTAATGGAGCCAATATTTATTTACAGTAATGGAAAGCTATGGCAGACTTTCTAACAATGTTTACCCCTGAACATACTAAAACCTATGAAGTTTTAACAGCTCAGTCAAATTATTCTTAGAGTGAAGTTAATTACATCCAGTTCAGTGGGCATTATTTCTGACTAATGGCCTAATCCTAGTCATATTTTCTTCATGTTGTATTAATTTTTAAAAACATTTACTTCCAAGCAAGTTGCTTAGACTTATAACAAAAAGTGTTCATAGACTAACAAAACCAACCTTAATGGATTTGTTTAGCAGAGAAACACTCTGAAGAGCAGCGAAGTCCAAGAGTTAAATGCATAAATTAAATCAAGTCTTTCGAAGCACGCTCTATTACAGAATAAATATCTCTGGAGAATCACAATAAGCTTTTTCTGTAGAAAGTCAGGGAAGTGCTTCTCTTGATCTTCCAAGCATTTTGAAACATTATTGGCATTCTAGCGATGTGTCAGAATACAATCTGTGAGGATCAGTGCTGCTCACGTCCCTTGAATGTTTTAAGTTGGAGGAAAAGTAATTATACGCTTCCAAACATAATGTTTAAGATTTTGAAGGGAGAGCTTTATAATGAATGTTTTCGTTTTTAAACCTCCAAAATTCTCTTCAGATGCATTCAAGGAATTAGAAGCATAGAAGTTTTGAATGGGCCAGATTGAGATTTCCTAGGCCTACTTGTACTTATCATTAAATATTTAACCAAGTGGAAAGAAACCTGGTGGTACAGTGGTTAGAATGCAGTATTGCAGGCTACTTCTGCTGACTCCCAACTGCCAGCAGTTTGGCAGTTCGATTCTCACCTGCTCAAGGTTGACTCAGCCTTCCATCCTTCTGAGGTCGGTAAAATGATGACCCAGATTGTTGGGGGAAACATGCTGACTCTGTAAACTGCTTAGAGAGCACTGTAAAGCACTATGAAGCAGTATACAAGTCTAAGTGCTATTGCCATTGCTGAAATAATGATAGCACCTGAAGTAGAGTTCAGCATCCTACAGTCTGAGTGTCCCCTTAAATGCAAATTCATTTATCAGGTTTGTGGCTAATGCTAATGAGGCAGACAAGAACATGCCAGAGGGCTGGGTACCAATTCCCATCCTTAGACCCTTTCAGATGAACATGGTGCGATGACTGTAATGAAAGGGATATTTGGCAGTCAAATATTCTGTCCATCCCTGCAGTACCTTAGATGCTAAGATCCAGTTTGAGGGACTCATTTATATGTACAAAGTGCCCTTTGGGAATGTGAGTAAAGCTGCCAAAGAGATTGCATACATTGTCATCCCTTCCAATGTTATTTCCCTTTTCTTTTGTACACGGTGCATTTGATTTGTTTCGGCAACATCTTGTTAGCATCTCTCAAAAGAAACTGTGTGACCTTTTATGGAAAAAAAGAAGAACTTGCATTCAATAGTGGTCTATGAAAAGATAGTGATGAGCTCTTCCTGAGTAAATAACTTTGGACAAAATAAATAATGCAAGCATCACTGATCACAAAGCTGGCAAAAATAAGGAACAAAAAGGCAGGGTACTGGATTCACTTTTTACAGTTGATTGATTTAAAAAGATATAGTCCTTACTCCTCTTATTCATTGTAATTCCCTAGACGACATTTCTTTTCAGCTTTGTAGCCATTTACTATAAAGTATATGCCACAGTACTAAGTCATTCTGGAACTTTTGAAGAGCATCTTATTAAAAGGAAGTTGATCTCTTGTTATAGAATGCATAGCAGCCAGAATGGCAGAACCCAAGCCTGACATGGGTTCAAGTAACCTTATTCTGCCATTACTGCATTTGTATTCTGGTTATTAGGGCCAAACTCTTGTATTACACTATAAGTCTTTAAATACAGAGATTCACCCCTTCTGTAATGTTCTGAGTTTTCTAACAAGGCATTCTTTCCTTTAAGGCAGGATTATGGCTCTGGAGCAGAAAACTCTTTTCATTTCTTTATATATAGACAATTTCAGATGATGATTTTGTAGTGAGGAAGCTCAGCTTTGCCTTGATTCTGCAGATCTTTCCATTTTTATAAAGTTAATGATGAGCTCAACTCCTAATGGATACGAAAACATAATCATGCATTTTTTTTTTGGCATCAGCACGGAAGTAGTTAGCATTTGTCTTCTTTTGGCTCACTTCTCGACTTCATAACTTTTGACTGATTGTAGTTCTGATTTTTCTGGCAATCTCCTCTCTAAGTATTAACCAAGTATTAACAAAACCAAATACTTTTGCATAGCTTCCACATCAAGACAAGGTCAGCAAAGAACTACTACTGCTAATACTACAGTTTTTGTACCAAGGGCAATATGTTGAAATCTACCTTCCAATTTTCCAGCAGTTTTCTTCCT
>NW_015387574.1:21751-24523 GCF_001527695.2 Protobothrops mucrosquamatus
GCCTGTGCCCAAAGAGAGGGCTCCGAGTGTCGCCTCTGGCATGCGAACACGCTGGTTTCACCAACTTCACAGATACCCCACATCTTCTGAGAATTTTACCATTTTTAAAAAAATAAATAAAGAAATTGTCCATTTCATGAATTGAGAATAGCAGGGAAATAAATCTAAAATAAATAGTTGGCGTCAGTCTAGAAGGTATATTGTATAGATTTTATGTTCTGCTGCTTCAGTGTTGGCAGGTCTTCCATTATATATGAAATGCCCACCTCTTCAACTTAATCCTCCAGGAATTCATCCCATGAAACATTGCTTCCTTGTGTTCTTACCTATTATAAGAGAAGTACAGAGACCAAGATTTATGTCAGTTTAGTTTGCTGTTGTTATATTTTTCTTCCCACTGGGAAGAAGTTTATTACATTGCTGGTATCCTTGCATTTCACATTACTTTTGTCATATATATTTTTTTCCACATTGGGTAATCCTTCTGAACTGGAGATGTTAAATGTGCTCTTATCATCTAGAATGTCTTGAAAAGTTAGTCATCTAGCATACGATGAAAGTTAGTATTTGGCATTCCAATCTCACAGAAGTCTAGTTATGTAGTGGCTGTCACAGGCAACTCCACAAAGCTCACAGATTCTTCTAAAACATAAGCACTACCTGTTGTAGACAGCATCCAGTGGCTCTTAGTCAAACAAAACATATTAAAACTGCTAAAACAACAATAACTATAAAACAATATTAATAAGTCATTGTTTATAAGAGCGATTGGCATTAAAAATATCAAATGGCATGGCAGCTTTGAGAAAAATATTTTCCCAATGCCTCATGCCTAAACAGGATTCATCTGAATTGTGAAAATAGTCTTCTAATACTTCTGGGATTTTCCTTTAATTTCTATTGTGCTTTGTGAAGAGATCCTTTGCACTGATATGCATTTCTACCTCAATATATATTTTGTTCCAATTTTGATCTAATCTTGGTGAAGCAAAGTAAGAAGAAACTCAACTGTACAAGCATATTAGCATATTGTCCGTGATGAGTATATTACAGATTAAAAGATTTTTTAAAAATGTTCCTCTATGCTATCGGCCCCAAACCTTTTGGGCATCAGGGACCGGTTTTATGGAGAGAGGTTTTTCCATGGACCGGAGGGGACGTGGTTTCATGTGCTGCCTGCATCCCGTGGATGGGATTTCTCTTGTATGCATGGCCCCGGTTGCTGGCATGTTGCGGCCTGGTGCTGGTACATGGTTAGGGGTTGCCAGTGGTGGGATTCAGCCAGTTCACACCACTTCGGCAGAACCGGTAGGTAATTTTTTGTTGCCCAGGCCCAGAATGGGCTTCCGAAAGTGGCATCCACACAGAGAACCGGTTGTTCACATATTTGAATCCCATCACTGGGGGTTGCTCTATGATTTCACATTGGACTTTCTTGTACTTTATATTTGTTAATATATAGATATCCTATCAACGCATTAACAAACATAAAGTACAAGAAAGTCCAGTGTGAAAATACAGAGGAATTTTTTTTTAAAGTCTCCTCTTGTTATGAAAAATGATATAATCTGATGCCTGTTCAAGTATGTTGATAAAAATCAGTAAAAATAGTGATCCATTGAGAATGTGATCAAAATCCTCCTCCTGATGTGTATTTGTAAAATCATTCTCCATTGACTATGTGATTTAACTATATATGATAAGTTGAAGGCTATTATGAAAATGCAACATAACATGACTGCCATAAACACAGACAGAATCATATTGTGTTATATTACATAATCAGGAAACCTATTCATAATGAAAACAACACTTTCTCCATCATGTAAATGTGGCCATTAGCATTGTCACATAAACCAGATCCCAATGACAGCAAGGTAATATTATTTGATTAATGTCATCCCCAAATGGTGGAATTATCTAGGGAAGATGGCCTAGCTAATTACAGTCTATTAAACTAAGACCAACAACTAGTTTTTAATTCAAACCAATTATCAATTCAATTATTTTAGCATATTGATTGAAATCCATGCACAGTCCTTCGTGTCTTCACTCTAATTCTGAAACACAGCTGCTCTGGGAGGGAAAAGCGCAAAGAATACAGTTGTTTGAGATTATTTTTGAAAAGGAAAGAGGTAGAAATAAGGAGTAGTGGTCTTACATTCATTTCTTCCCCTGTGATTATTACTTCAGTTCTGGAGCCGTACATTAATATTTATGGGAAAATGAGTAGAGTAGAGTAGAGTAGAGTAGAGTAGAGTAGAATAGAATAGAATAGAATAGAATAGAATAGAATAGAATAGAATAGAATAGAATAGAACTTGGAAGAGACCTTGGAAGAGACCTTGGAGGTCTTCTAGTCCAATCCACTGCTCAGGCAGGAAACCCTATACCATTTCAGATAAATGATTGTCCAGTCTCTTCTTAAAAACATCCAATATTGGAGCATCCACAACTTCTGTTGGCAATTCGTTCCACTTGTTAATTAACAATTGTTCTAACTGTCATGAAATTTCTGGGGGATGAAGAAATGTACAGATTGGTTCCAGATATGCTTGACTGTTGTGACCTGGTATTCATACTGATTGATTTATTAAACTTGTATGCTGCCCATTTCACTGGAGGTGACTTGAGGTGACTTGCTCTTGAATTCTTCTGAGCTGTCTTGTCAGATCATAAGTATAGTCATGCTTTTATTTAGTAACTGCTTTGCTTAATGAGTTGCTGGTTCCAGTTGTGGTCACTAAGTGAGGACTATCTGTAATTAATTAA
>NW_015387574.1:25736-43953 GCF_001527695.2 Protobothrops mucrosquamatus
ATGAACAACAACTAAGAAACTGATCCAATTCTCAGAAATTAACAAGTTTTTTTTAAAAACCATTCAAAGTATGATTTAGAATGAACTCATCAAATGAATTAATACTTGTCTTTTAATCATGAAACTAACCCGTTCAAATATAAACCAAGGAGATCATTTGAAATTTAAGGTTGAAATCCTCAGAATTATAGTTTTATTGTATTTCTTCAAATCACTCAACTTGTTGCAGATGTGCTGGATATAATTCCCATGTACAGTTAGGGCAATAGGATGTTAATGGTATTATAGTCTTAGTACTTATTTATCCCTGATGGATTTTTGTGATGCTGATCATCTGGTTGAAAATTTCTATCAAGTATATACCATGTTCAGCTTTTAGTAACAGTAGTGGGAACAATCGGCACTCCAAACAAATCTTATTGAATATAATCATCTCTTGTTCTGTTATTATTAAAGAGTGAAAGAGACAACCCAGAAGTTGAAGTAAAACAAACTGCCTCTGTACTGACACATTGAACTAAGCCTTGGGATTTGTCTTGCAAGCAAAGTGAATACTTTCAGGATAGAATGCTTTCTAGAGTTGAATCGTATTAATTGAGAGATTTTCTTCATTCCCTAAGTGGCAAATATTATTACAGAAGGAAACCTCTGTTCACTGTAATGACATTTCCTGTTTTCAAAGAAAAATATTCTCCCTAGTATACTCATTTTGTGATATTTACTCTCAAGCCCAATTTGCATTTCTCTTACCCCAGTTTTAGAAAATATCTCAACATTCTATTTATACAACTGCTCCTGCATACGTTTTTTTTTGTTCAGAATGAAGAGAATTACAATAGAAAGTAATGATTGAATAGATCAGTTTACAGTAGTTTCTGGCACAGAAACAACATTGCATATTGATGCCTAACCTTGCCCCATCATAGAAGAATAAAGAAGAATAAAGTACAACCATGTGAGTAAGAGATAATTAAATGTGCCAGGGTACTACAATGCTAATTTTAAGATAAGGTAGAGTATTTCAAAGCTTGGGCTATTTAGATTCTATTTTTACCTTAGAAATGGGGTAGTCCATTGGTGCAGTTATTTTAATTCATAAGTATATATCTATGTATATATCTATGTTAATGCTATGCTGTGATTTGGCAAATTCATGATAGTCATTAGGCAATTCTTCACCAATAATTGTGCAGATAGTATTGATGGCTTAATGGACAACTGAATTGTTGCAAGTTATGCAGCATTACCATCACTATGAACTACCAAACTGTAATAAGTTCGTCTATTTTTATTCCTTTTTCTCAGTAGTAAATGTAGCAAACATGGTATTTTCTCTTTTTATCCATTCAGCATGCCTGTGATATTGCTTAGGCAGAGAATGATGATTTAGTCAACATCACACAGAAACAAAAAAGGGATTGCAATCTGCATTTCTGCCATTATTCCAAACCCACTCAAGCTACTATGCCACATCAACTCCAGGTTCACTATGCCACATCAACTCCAGGCTCGCTATACTTATAAAAAGTATATTAAAGAAACAGAATAGTACCTGTGAAATAAAAGTTTCCAAATTATTACAAATATTTAATCATATTACTGTTGTGAACATACTCACTGTGAAGGTTGAATTGCTATTAGAGTAGGGTAGGAAATTTCAATTTTCCAGATGTTATTGAATTACAGCTCCTGGCAGCCCTAGCTGATAAGGGATATTGAAATTTGTAAATCAGTCATATATGAAGGTCAGCAGTTCCCAAATCAGTTTAGCCTAAATATTTTAGCAGAAAGAAGTGGCCTTCATACATCAGGTTCTCTTTCAAAATAACCTCTGCTATTTTTAGGACCCTGGTACAACTCTTTACCTCTTAATCAAATCGTTATACTTTATTCTTCTATGATGGGGCAAGGTTAGGCTTCAATATGCAATGTTGTTTCTGTGCCAGCATTATGACACCAGTGATGTTGTCCCACTACTCATTTTTACTATAGGATATGCAAGCATTAACTGACAACTTTTATCTATGACTATTAAAATATCTCATTTTCTTCTCCCCCCTCCTCTTTCTCTCTCTCTGTAGTACTGATAGATTGATTATGTGACATCAGATGAGTTGACTCTTAGTGACAAAGTAGGCTTTCTCTGGGATGATCTATCTCTAACCTGATTCTTCAGTTCCTCCATTGGTGTTCCCTTTGCCATTGTAATTGAGTCCATTCACCTTGATGTTGGCCATGCTCTTCTTTTCTTTCTACCTTTCCCAGTATTATGGATTTCTCAAGAAAATGGTATCTTCTCAAAATGTGTCCAAACTATGAAAATTTAAGCATGATCATATGTGCGTCATATGAGTACTCAAAAGATTGCTCTATGAGACATTTGTTTGGTTTCATAACTATCCATGGTATTCTAAATAATCTTCTCCAACACCAACTTTCAAACACACCACTACTCTTCCTATTGTGCTTTTTCAAAATCCAACATTAGCATCCAAAGTGTAGTATACCCACTGCAACGTGCAAACTAATATTTTTAAAATAGTAAATTTGTAATTCCAAAATGGATGCATTTGAATAATGGATAATAGACATCTGTAATTTTTCTTCTTAACAGATTTTTTTCACTTGTAGACAGCTGTGAAGAAATTATAATTATTTATAGTTTCTGAATGCATAATTTTCTGCCCAGAAACAGATTTCAGATTCAGTTGCCAACAGGTGTCATGTTCTGGTATGTGAGAATAATCCTGTTTTTGGCAAAAGCAAAATATTATTTTCCCTTTTTTGCTTGCTATAAGACAATATACAAAAAATATGTTTATTCTTTATTGAACAATCTCTACACACAGAAGCTCAATTATTTTGACATTGGAATATCTTTGTCACTTTTTCAATCATTGGATTCCTTGGAAATACATAACATTATATGCTAGGGACAATCTATAGTTCATGAATTTTACCAAGGGCTGCTGTAGGAAATCAGATTTATTTATTTTTAATAAATAAATAAAATTTGTTAGAAATCTAGACATTGATGTTTATTTTAACTGTTGAACAGATGAAATTAAGCTGCTTTTGTGCAAAGTGATAAAATCAACTAGAATTGCATTTAAACTCTGATTAAGCAAGACTGTTAATCAGGCACTTACATTTAAGCATGAGCTCTGTTCTCTTCTCTGGAGTTACTTGTGAACTTAAATGAAGAGAAAATATGCTTAAGTGTTCTGCTGGGTCCTGTCAAGCTTTCACTTCTCTCAGGTCTTCCTAGATTAAGAAAAATGTTACCTGCAAAACCACTTTTGTAGCACTCTGTTAAGGGTTTTCAGATGTAAACATTGGGGTCTCACTCCCGACGCTCTGTGTCAATGACTGTAAATACGAATAAGCATATTGCAGAATAATTATGTTGTCCCATTTTGCTTTGTTGCAAAAACTATCATAATTTTCCTTTGTTAAGAACTCTTTCAAGATTATTTAAAATATTATTTCAGACTTCTCAGATCTCTGGGCCGTGAACACTAAATGATATCATTTTTGAAAACAATACTAGTTCAATACAGGGGGTTATGTAGAACTGGATGGGGACTGATGGAGGAGCCAAGAAAAGTCATACATCTATGTCTTTGCAAACTGAGGCAGATGAGCTAATTTGGTTAGTCATGGACAATTGTGGACCTAAATGTTGACAGGGTCAGGACCACTATGAATAAATAAAATGATTGTAACTAGAACTGTGGTAAATATTCCCCATTTGATTATTCAGATTTTACAAAGAGCTTTTCCAGGGCACTGAAAACTTGCTTTGCCTTCAGGCCATTTAAGCATTCATCTATCTCTAGATCTGTCTGGTGCCATTATTTGCCCTGGCTGCTGATCAGTGTTGTCATGGTTCCTGAGTTACTCTGTTTTGGGATAGGTTTCCCATGGGCTACTTCCACACAGAGATCAAATGATGTCATTGCCTGTCTCATTTCACAGCACAATGCAATTGGAGACAAGTGAAAGTCCCCTCCCCAAAAAATCCAAATATCAGAAAGTGAATAATAAATGACAGTTGTGATGTTTTTCTATGATGAACATATGAAATTGTGAATCAGCATGTTTTCCTCAAATGTTTTTTCACCTCCGAACATATATGCGTAGTGCTCCCTTTCTGACTGTTTGTTCAGCGATCATTTGAAATACAACAGCACTGAAAAAAAGAAGATTTGCAACTGGTCTTCAAACTTGTGGCTGTTGCAACATTTTCACAGTCATGTGATCATAATTTGAGGGCTTGGCAACTGGTGTGCATTTATAACAAGCAAAGTCAGTGCAGAAGCCAGCATGAAGTCACAAGTTGGAGTCACATGATGTTGCACTTAATAACCACAGCTGATTTCTTTCATGATCAGAGCCAGAATTGTAAATCAGATCTGGTCATGTGGTGCTTCACTTTATGACCGCATGCATCATTTAGCGCTGCAGTTGCTGGTTCCAACTGCAATTGGTAAGTGAAGACTATCTGTACACTAATGTCCTAATTAGAAGTTTGGAATTTAGGAGATTGTAATAGGGAAAACTCCTACAAAATTCTCTTGCCCAGATATGAACAGCCTCCTCAGGACATTTATCAATAAAACATGGACATAAGGGGTCCTTAGTACTCTCTGAGCTTGGTTGTTTCTTGCACCCAGCACTGATTATGTTACCTAATTTGGGTAATGAAACATCTGCAAGAAAACAACTAAGCTCAGAGAGCACCAAGGTCCCCTCATTTCAACCTTGAGCTACAGATATTCTCCTTTATTGGTAAAACATGGACATCTGCAGAAGGAATTTTTGTGGGAACATTAGTTTGCACATTAATCTATATATGATTAAATATGCAGCAGTATCTAAGTTCTCCGATTATATTTCTTCTTACATTTGACTGTATGGACATAGCTAAATGAAATAAATAAGTCCTATGTTGTCTTTTTTTAAAAATAATAATAATCCACCTTTACACTGTCCTCCTGCATGCAATATTCTGAAAGCGATGTTGAGATGATTAATAGACAAAAGCTTTTTTTATGGCACAATAAAAATTAAACGGGCCAAAAGTGTAAGGGCAAGTGTTTCTGCTTCATTCTTCAGTATATATCACTTGTCAACCCACAGAAGCACAAACTTGAAGAGTTGCAGGTGGATAGTATTAAATTTGCTGAGGAGCATTTCAAAGAGCATACATTTTAATTCATTCTTTTTTGTTCTCCAAAAGCTTCTTAAAAAAAAAAATCTGATGGAGACCCCATAGGACTGTGATCTACATTTTAAAAAATCTTAGACCCTGAGGCTTATATTCCAAAATTTGAGATGCCACATAGGAATGAAATGCAAGAGATAAGATGAGGTGTCATGCTTATGTTAGACTTTTGTCAGATTCTCTGAACTTTATTGAACAGTAAGTAATAGATTCATGAAGGAAATGGGCCTTGTGTGTAATTAACATGCCGAATGAAGCAGATGGATGTAGGAACATGTGCTTCCATCATGATGAAATGCAGCTTCTGAGGCCCTGGAGCCATATCAAGGATGTGGGCCGGCCGAGTTTCATCACTGTCAGCTTTAATCTGATCTACCAAATGAGCATGAGAGATGAATTGTCAGTCTTAAGAAAAAAGCAAAATACTACATTCAATTCCAGTTTTGCGAATAGAAATGGTTTAAACAGACCATTTGAAACAAGCCAATTAACTTTAGAAAATGAAAGGTGAAGAGATAAGCCAAATTTAGTATTATTAATAACACTGAACAAGAAAGAACTGTTTGTGTGTGTGTGCGTGTGATTCTTGATTGTATTTAGCTAATATTCTGCATTGCTGAATATTCAATCTGCTCAAATGAAGTCCCAACTGAGCCCAATCCTTTTGTTATACTGTAATGCTTATGTGGAACAACCTTCTTATTCTTCCATTTTCAAATGAAGTGCAAACTAATGGCACAAAAAGGAATAAATCAACACATAACGATAATACACGAAATTGGGCAGAAAATGACAAGCAATGAAAGTAACGGCCTTTAAAACAAAATGACCTTGAAAATGCGTTGATCTCTGAGAAACAGCTCAAGTCTTTTTTGCTTGTTCAAGATACCGCCCGAGGCAACAGTTTAAGGAAAAGATCGAAGTCCAGAATTCCTTTACTTGAAGTCTAAGGGCATTTCTTTCAAGAGCTTATGCTTTTGACATGGAAAGAGATGGGAGTCCTTGTGCATGATAAGCAAACTATACCTGGGAGAACAAGGCACACACACACACACACACACACACACAAATTAATGTGAATTGTTTGGAAGAAAGATCCTAGAAGCAGTGGTTGCTTTGTGAACGTTAACCAAATTAGATCACACTAATATCTACATTATGAACATCCATGAAATGTTTTCTGCTGCTTTTACTTAGCACGGAACCTTTTTTAAAAAAATACAATTAGGGCGATTAAAATAGGAAAATATTTAAATAGGACCACCTCGCCACTCCCCGAAATGAACCCACTGTTTTTAACAAGGTTTATCAAATTGGCATCCGTGCATCAGGATGGCTCTGCATTGGAAGTGAAACATAGGTATGGCAAAGCTATAATTTCGTGAACAACTTATCATTTAATCATTTAGAGTTATTTATAAAGAATGTATCTTGATTGTTCATCATGAATGGCTCTTAATGCCTCTTGCTGAGAAGTTTTCTCCTGTTAGAAATGTTAGCTAATAACACAGCTAATGTCTGCGGTCACGCAGTGGACAGAATTCTCGCTTTTTTAAAAAAACTTGGGTTGAACCTTGGCATTATCAAACAGGAGGATTAGAAAGAGTTGATCCTGAAGCCTTGTGAGTCTGCTGGCAGCTTGGGTATATGCAGTACAAGGTCGCAAAGACCTTTGACTAAATATAAGGAAGCTTCCCTCTCTCTTTTTGTTTATCCCTCTTTGTATGATATTATACTATGAAATGTTGTTGCGTGGGTACCCGCCATATGTTTTATTGTTGCTAAATTTGGCTAAGGATACATTATTCCATCCTGAGTGGAATTCAAGTGTATCAGAAAAATTGTATCTGATCCCTGATTATGATTGTATGTACTTGAAGAAAATCTCTTAATTGTCATCCATGCCAGAGAGGAAGAAGAAACTTGCTTAGTTTGCATTTTACACTACTAAGATATTAACTAATTTTCAATGCCCAAATGAACCCTAACAGCTCACTGAATATTTGTGATGTGGTGCTAAATCAAAAACTGTAAACAAGGTTGTCTATGTAGGAAAAAGAAAACACACTATAGAGAATTGCAAATAGAGAAATCTGTGGAAAATTGCAGTGATGAAGTGACTAAATGTAAGCAAAATACATAAAAATGCTTATAATGAGAGGAAGATAAATGTAGAACTGCAAGCTAATTTTCACTTGAGCTTCAAAAAGTTTTAAACATAGTAAATAACTTAGATATACCATCCATCTCCAACATTCCTTCATTACATTCTGGTTAAGTTCTGATGGATTACTATCAGCAACTGATACATCTGGAGTCTGGACTCTATCACTCGTGCTGAAGAAAATATATTAGAAACCACTTTTCATATGCCATAATATAATAAAGTCTTCTTCACTGATCACAAGAGTTGAGCAATGGTAATACACAGGGAGCTACTTCACATTTGGAGAAATCCAGTTTCATAGAATTTGCTTGAATTTAAAGCTATCTTGTTTGGATGGCAAGTATGGATTAATACTATTAAATCTTTTTATAATGTAACCTTTAAATCTAAGACTTATATTCATTTCTCCTGGTCTGACTGTCTAGTCTTTAAAACTAAACCAAGTCAAAATTTGTTAGCCACTGGGTGGGAGACTGCCAGCACTTTCAAGGGTTTAGGCTAAATCAGCAATTCAAAAAGATATTCTAAAAGAAAGCAGTAAAAAGCTACTGCAAATGTACACACATCTTCCATGCTGTAATTAAGAATTGAGCTTGATGTGAGAGCATCTTTGTATTTTAATTATAGTGTGTTTGTGTGTATGTGTGTATGCATGTATAATAGAGATATGTAAGGAATTTAATAGTTTTGTGTTGTGTTTCAAAGTTGTCATCCACCCAAGGACTGGAATAGAAATTGAACTTGTGCATATTAGAATGATCTCAAATCTAGTGTTTCAAATTGATTTTAATCACCTCCTATTTCTCAAACATACAGATTGGTTGACTGGAACATCTGTTCATTTAACATGTCTTCTACTGCAAATTATGGCTTCATTAATTTAATTCAAAAGCATGTCAGAGTCAGAACCACGATGACCCCTTTTTTTTCCTAAGTCTAATGCACAACAGTGGGTCGTGGTTCTTCACAAATTAAAGATACAGAAGTAAATAATTATTGTAGGCAAGTAGAAAATTCTGTTCTTTATTTGATTTGAGCATTAAAATACTGTATACTGATCGGCACTAGGGGATTAATATAGTCAACCACCACATACATTTCATCTTTTGCAATGTCGAAACAGAAGGAAATTATAAAGTTGTGCTGTCACTATTGCTTTGAATGATGCCCAGTGATTTTTGCTAGCTAATTGGCAACTCATAGCATTTATGTGTATGTTTTAATAGAGTATATGCTCTAGACAGTTGCTCATCATGGGATATATGTTTGTTAATATGTCAGGGATATATTTTAATACAATGGTTAGGATATCCAGTTAAAACTGGGGATTCCTCACTCAGCTATAAAACTATCTGGATGCCTTTTGATTATTCATTATTTCTCACCTTAAGCTATTTATGGGGGGAAATGGTGGAGGGAATTGTGGAAACCTTTGAAGAAAAGACAGGTTGAATTGATGCAAGATAATAATTTGTTCATGGTCTCACAGATTAACCACAAATCTTTGGTAGCAGTGTGTATGTGAAAATCAGTACCACTCCTTCTCCAAGATGAGATTAGATGCCTTACACTCAAGCGATATTGGATAGCTTACACTGCAACTTAATTCCAAAGTGACATTAGATACCTTACCCTGCAATTGAAACTTGTTGGTCTGCAGAATTGAAAACAAGAGTCAGTTATGGCTGGAAAGGTACAAGAAAATATGTCTAATCTATCTATTTTGGTGATGAGTAATCATACAGCTTTAAATTGCCTCAGAGATGCCAATAATATGGAGGAATTGCCATGAAGAGAAGGGGCCTGAGCCATCCCTGAGAGCTGCCATTACCAATGCTCATTCAGTTACACGGATGATTTCCACCTCAAGGTCTGTGCACATAAAAGTTTATTTTCCACTGGGAAAGCAGATTGGATTCGGTCTTGTTTTAGTTTACTAACCGAAGGTATTTCTGTCAGCTCAAAGTAATCCCTGATCTGTTCTGCCCAGCTAATCTCTATCAAGATCTGACTTAGACTGGAATGCCAGCCTTGTGTACAAGGAATCAAGACAGAAGAAGCAATACATTTTGGGTTCAAGACAGGGAAGATGAGCAGACTAACATCCACAGATTTTTAAGAACATTCCCAATGGTCCTGTTAGACTTAAAATTGTTTTGTGGGACTGAGGTCTAGTTGATAATGCTTATAATAGGATGGCTGCTAATGAAAAGACATTTAATTGGATTGTTACTTGAAACCAATGCTGCCCAGGAGAGAATTTCGGTATGGTTCTTTATAATGTGATGGTATGTGAATGAGCAATGATCATGCAGCAGTTGCCTATAAAAAAAGGCTAAGGTAATTTAAATACTCACTATTAAGCTCCACTAAGCATTTTAATATAGGTAGTCATTCCCTAACTCCTACTTCAAAAATGTGGAGCCAAACTTTATTCTAAGTATTTTTCTCTATAATTCCATATCTTCTTGCTATTCAGCAAATAGCAAAGAAATAGAACTAATTTTTGAATATAGTCTACCACTTCATCTTTTTATATTTTTACTTTACATGCTTTAATATAGTATGGTGGTTTTTTTTATAAAATCAGATACTTAGGCAATAAGAGATGAGTAGGGCTGAGATAAAGTGACTGGCTCAAGGTCAGGCAGCTGGCTTTATGTCCAACTCTGGACTAGAACTCAAGGTCTGACGGTTTCTAGCCTCATGCCTTAACGACTACACATTTTATAGTAGTATATTATAAATATAATATGCAAATATAAACGATTATATATAATTATAAATTACATAAATTATAATTCATTAAATATGAATGCCACCTGACTCTCAAAGATTCTGGGCAACTCACAAGTAAAAACATTTTTAAAAAGTACAATGAGAAAAAAATGAAATAATAAAAGATCGCAAAGGTGACAACAATTGGATAGGAATGACAAAGAAATGAATCCAGATAATCAAATTTTATATATAGCATGCATATAATTATATGTATAATATTCAAATATAAATGAAGTTTATACACCACACACACACACATACACACAAACAAATGATTCCCAAATATATTAGCAAACATAGGAATTACATGTATGTTACTTGATTCCAGCAATCAGCATTGCTTTATTTCCTAGCACATGCAAAGAAGACTTTGGTCCAGAATCTCACTTAAAAGCAATTCCATGAAAATAAAGGAAGTTTTGGGATTCAGAAATACTAATAATGATTTAAAAATCTGGGCAACATGCAACCCCCTTTGAGTCTGACATTCCATGCAGCCCTGATCCTGCCATAATGGAGTTATGAGGATCAAGCAGAAATTACTTTGTAGAAAGGGCTCCTGGCTTTTATTTGAAAATGACAGTGATAAACTAATATGGTAGCTGTCTTGTCAACTCTGGCCTTACATGAGTTAAAGCAGAAGAAAAACGAAAATAATAAATAGTAAAGCAAAAAAGTAAAAACAACACCAAGGAATTCTGATTGGCTAGCTTCGCATTTTCTCAGGCTGTGGTCATGTGACACAAAGTAGCGAAATACCTGTATTATATAAACCCACTCAGAGTAGGCATACCTATTTTTCTATCACCCTCACCACATCTAACATTGTCCTTCCTATTCTGATGGCTCTTCTTCTGAATATTTTTTTTTCTGGAGTTTATATAGTCCAATCTGATGGTTTAGATTTTTCAACCCAAAGTCATCCCCACCAAACTTTACTGTACAGAATAATCCAGTTAGTTTATGGATTCTTCTGTAAAGCAGGCAATAAAGTTTTCAGTGCTGACACTCATTAAGCTTAATTCTGCCTCAGAAGAAGTAGCTTGTTCTCATGGGACTTTTGAAGATGAAATATTGCTTCTGGGATTGCTTAATAAAATATTTTGTTCTCAGAGGGACTTAGAATAGATGAGTTGTCTAAGTATCTACCTCACAGAAATGCTTTTGGGAAATTTTCCAGATTTTTTTTTCCTCAGCAAGCCCTGACTAAATTTGGCCCATTTTTGTACTTTTCTTTCTTGCCACACCAAATTTGATCCAAATATTTTCAGAGAGTTAATCTGCAGATGGACAGGCCATGCCCTTAGCGATTACATAATTTTTTTCCAACATTTCTGTGGATTGGAAAGAGTAAAAAACATCATAAGATTCTTAAAATATCGAAGAATATGCTGATATTCTTAATCCTGTGATAAGACAATGCATTGGGTTTTAAATGCTAGACAGAAATAAATCTTGTAACCAGAGCAACGTTATGAAGCACAATGTAGTATTTCTGTGCTCACATGTGATTTTGAAAAGGAGCTTCAGAGTGTCCAGAAGTGCAAACACCGTACTATGGGAAAGAAAACTTAATTCTAACTCCTACTGTGGGAAGGAGCTCCTTCCTTTTTTATAGCAAGGTTCATTTCAGTTCATTTGCCTTCTCAAGACCACAAACCCAACAGTCAGTCTCCAAAATAATTTATTTTTAAGGATGTGTGGAGCCTGATCTATCACACAAAGGAGACAATAGCAATGCTCCCAAGAAGAAAGACCCCCTCCCATTGCCAAACAGAGGCCATATCTACTTGACAGAAACAAAAAGACTCAAATTGCAAAAAAGATTATTGGTTACAAGACAGGCAACAAACAACTCTGTACTTAGATATGGATAAAGTCATAGTAAGATAAGCGTTCAGTATATATTAGAAAAATATGCACTAAGCAATTTCTTATCTCTACTATGCTATGTCCTAGGCTGTACCAAGTGCAGAGACTTCTCTATTTTCCTATAATACCCCTTTTCAAGAATTTAAAGCATCTGCACAGCTTCTTTTGGAGGCTAAACTGAAGACAATGCTTGGCCTTGTAAATATTTATTTTAAAGTATTTGTAAACTGCTCAGAGTCACTGAGGTAAATGGGTGTTATAGGAATTTGGTAAGTAAATAAATAAAATCATAAATGTAATCAGGCAGGAAAAAAACTAAGCTTTGCTTAGCCTTATTAATTACTCCATTGCATACTGTGAAAATGATTGCTTCTTCCGACTGCTCCTCTGATACCTACCAAAAATTAAATCAATACTAGGAAAAGATCTCCCTCCTTTTTTTGTTCTAATGCCTTGTGATTTCTAGTCTGTCTCTTTTCTGTTTGTGGATAGCTTCTAAACTGTTCATTTATATAGTCATATTTCAATGTACTCTGTTAGATCTGGTTTTTACTATGATATCAGCATTTGAAAGTCATTCTCATAATCCCTTGAAACATAGGACATAGATCCCTTAAGTCAAAATGAATCAACGATATCTTTGAGCTAATACAGACTTTAAAACTAAGACTTTATTTTTTAAAATGGAGCAAAATAGGGAATTTGAGCACTGCCTAATCTTGTCTTCAGAATTAAGTGGGGTCATGCATGGTGAATGTATGGATAGAAATCAGGTTAGATCATTTAAAAAAAAAACTCCAATAAAGTCCAGTGGTATGTGTCTTCTGTGTCCAGGATGTACAGAAGCTAAGCTCAACTTAAAAGTATTTTTATTTTTAGGCAAAAAATAAAAAGCACAATCAATAAAATTTCCATTTTATTGAAAATAAAATGATCACTGTCCTCTTTGCATCTTATTCCATTCCATTAACGTGCATGGAACAATGGAGAGAGTGAAAGTACTAGACAACAATAATCAAGAAGACTTTTCAGTTAACATAAATGATGAAAAATATGGTCCAAATCTAGTCCAAAAGTCAAAAGTACACTACTACCATGTTTCCCTGAAAATAAGACCTACCCCGAAAATGAGCCCTAGCCTGATTTTTTGGGTGGGACAGATTGGGCAGTGTGTTGGGATTGCCTACCTCCCCTCTGTGCCTCTGCCTCCACCTGCTGCTGGTGCCACTGCGCAAGCCTCCCGCGAGCCAGGTGATTATGCAGCACGTCCGGATCACCTGCCTCGCCCCCCTGTGCCTCTGGCTCCACCTGGCTTCACCACATACTTTTTGCCCAGAGGGAGACTGGAAGATTTGTCTGCTTGCAAATGGAGCACATTGAAATGGAGTGATTGGCAAAAAGTATTTGGGCGCCTAAGGGGTGCTTGGAAACGGAGCAAATTGCTAATTGCTCCATTTCAAAGCACCCCATTTGCAAGTAGATGAAGTTTCCAGTCTCCATCATTTGTCCATCTGGGTGAAAAGTGTGTCTGCCCTGGGAAGCCCTGTAAGCCGTTGTGGCTGTGGGCAAGCAGATAGTGGGGGAGAATGGGTGGGCAACGGCAAAATAAGACATCCCCCCAAAATAAGACTTTTGGTCCAAAATGGGTCTTTTGATCAAATATATATATATATATATATATATATAAGACCGAGTCTTGTGTGTGTGTGTATATATATATATATATATATATATATATATATATATATATATATATATATATATATATATATATATATATATATATATATATATATACACAAGACTCGGTCTTATTTTCGAGGAAACACAGTATATCAAAAAGAGGTTGGACAAAACTTGTGATGGAGGTGGAAGCTGAGAAATCTGAATAGCAAAGCAAGAGTTCTGATGTTGCCTGGAATGTGAGCTTTTTCAAACAAAGCATTTGCAGCAATTATCCCAAAGGTGCTTTCACCAAAAAGCAACTAAACTATTGTTTTCCCCTTCACATTTTGCTTCTCATCCAAGAAGCTTCTTCAGTTCTAACTGACTGGTGGGGAATGAAAGGATTTATATTCTTTGCCATCATCTGGTTGTTAGCACTCTGAGGGTCAGTGATTATCTCTGTGAGAGTCATTGAGGCCACTTGGGGGTTTTATCTCTATTCTCAGAATCACTTGGATCAGAGTGTAACCCAGTGTGGAACTATCTTGGGACTCAAGAAGGAAAAAAAAACAAGAAAGTCCAGTTGCTTCTTGGAAGAAGCATCTTTGGGATAATTGCTGCAAGTGTTTTGCCAGTCGCAACTGGCAGCTACATTGACAGCATTAGTATCCTTCTTTCAATAAATTCAATTTTTGTTTCAATTGTTATTCTTTTTATAGGGTGAATTTATGCCTCCATGAAAAATAAATATAAGCTCAGAAATAAAGAACCATAATTTATTAATATAAAATTGCCAACCTAAATCCAACTTGGTTTTTAACGATTTGTTGCTAAGAAAAAAAAGTAATGTTAATGCTCTATTCTCCAGAATATTTTCTATGAGTACTGGGAGTAGAAAGATAACCAGATAGACACATGCATATATACACATCCATAGTAAGAGATTGTTTTTCCCCTTTGAGAAATGTGGGCAGACTTCTCCAAAACTCCATCTGCTAATGGAAGTATATCATCATTTCTTAATGGTATCATTCATGCACGTCATTCCAGAGACATAACACATGTGATCTCTGATTCTCAGAAATAAAGATTTGTACTATAGAGCACTCTGCTTCCACAGAGGACTATGCATAACACCAGAATGTGTATTTTTATTTCCGTAAGATCTTAGCAATATCTATCAATATTTTATCATTTAACAAAGCTGAAATATCAAAAACTCTCCTTGATGTCACAGAATAAATGAAGCATAATATTTCAGATTCTCTGAGATTCTTGAATATTTTGTTGCATTGATACATTTCCATCTTCACATACATTATTCTCTGAAGACATTTTGTCAGCACTGGAGATTATGAAAGTGCTATAGTTTATGTTTTGGGCAAAGATATAGGAGTTTTTCTCTGAAAATGCTATGATCAACAGATAGATGAATTAATACAGCAGAACTGGGGGGATCTGTGATCATCCAGATGTCTTTAGATTAAAGTTCCCATCTACCTCAGCCGACAGGGTGAATGAAGATGGGAGTGATAGTTTGATGATTTTTAAGCGATGCTGTTTAATCTTTATAGAAGCTCTCTTAGATCAAACAAACTTTTCCTATGTTAAAACCAATATTGCCTACAACACTGTAGTAAAAAATTATGCCATCATTGAAAATGATTGTTCAGAATAGGAAGCCAAGAGGACTAAAGTTTTTCCATTATTTTATGGTCATTGTTTTAAGCTTTCTAGCCCCAATTTTTAATTCTCAGAGCAACTCCTAATCATGCTATTGATTATGCTTGGCACAACTTTTCACATTTCAACAACAAGGTAAGGGGAAAAAATAGTGTGATCATCTACAAAGCTTAACACGTTCATTTTATAGCTTATATCTGTAAAGTCCCTGTCTTTAAAGATTAAAGACAGCCAGTGAGGTAAGGAGTAGTGAGATCCTGGTTCTAGTCTAGGTTGTAAGGAAAAATTGGAGGAGAAAAAATTTGGTATGCCCCCTAGAGGTCTGATACAAAAAGGAATCTTCTTAGAAACATAGAATAATAGGGTTGGAAGGGACCTTGGAGGTCTTCTAGTCCAACCCCTATTCAAGTCAGGAACCTTATACCTTCTTATATATAAGTTTATACAACTTCTTATGTAACTCCTGCATGTAGTATCCCTCATTTTCCTTGCCACCCCATACTTTCAGGAACGAGCTCAAGAGGTAGTAGCACAACTTTGAAATATATACCATAGTCCCGTTGCTTCCTCAACTTTCAATCCCAATATGTTTGTGATTAATGCTTATAACAACACATTTTCATCTGTAATGATCGTCTTTGATACCTCTTCTTCATAATTGCAAACAAAGTTATTTGCTTCTACCTGTCAGTGTGCCTGTGGCTCAAGTTTTCAAATCTTACATTTAAAGGGGATGCTACATAAAAAGAAAAATGTTTTGTTTTGCAAAACTCCATTTAGAAAGTTTCAGCCAAGGAATGGGGTAGAAATGAAATTAATAAAGGTCACAATAATCAATATTATGGAACTTTCTACACAATCACATTGGAAAACTGGCCTGACCAAACTAATTTTTTTTAAATGTTCTTTGGTGTTTGCATTCAATGCTTGTATCTTGCTTATTCTTACTTTTTGTGAGGGCCTTCTTCTATCCATCCTCTCATTTTTGGTTAGAGTAGAGTTTACTATTTCATCCAGATCAATAAACTATTTTTGTACCTGTGTTGCAAACTAGTGCCAGGTTTTCAAAACAATAACTCAGGAAAATATAACAGGAAAATCTTTATTTTTTTCTCTCCAAAATCCTCTCTATCCATTCAGTACACACATCTGTGCCCTAAGTGTCAAATTAGACCATGAATAACAAATAAGGTATTTTATCATACTTGGATTAATCATTTATATAGCACTTCAAACATGTAAACTATTTTCTAATATTTATTTCATTCCTTCCTGTAAAATGTCACCTTGCCTCTCTGTCAATATACCATTGTCAACATAGTAGCTAGTTTGACCTTAAAAATGTTGAAAATGTTAGTGATTTTAATGTTGTAAAATAAACTTGAATAATGCAGTACTCACAGTTATTAAATTTTCTGTCCAATGAAAGTTAGAGACAGAGTGGAAGAGACGCTTTTAATCATGATGAAAATCTAGATGGTATAAATATGATACAAAAAATTAGTACTGTTTTATATATCCCAAAGTACATAATCCAGCCTGATTTCAGTAATTTAAAATACTACTGACTTGAACATAAAGTTAAAAACCCTATTTTGTTTGTCGCATTTCCTTCAGGAGTTCAAGATGGCATATAAAGCACTCTCCCTATGCTGTCATTATGTTCACCTTGTTGAGTAGATTAGGATAAAAAAGAAAGAAAAAGAAAAAGAGACTGAAGTACCTAATCTACCATATAAATTACACAGCTGAATAGAAATGTAAATTTAGATCTCCCAGTCACAGTGCAGCATTCTAACTTTTACACTGCATTGATGCTTTCTATGACTTATATTGAAAACTGTTGGAACAGAAGGATTTGTCTCTTCTTTTTTATCTGTCTCTTCCTCTTCTCCACCATGCATCTCCTGAACATTTTCATAGTAGATCAGATTCTTTCAAACAGTACAGATTGCAATGATATACAGAATGGGAAGCTCTGATACAAAGGAAAGGTTGTTGTAGGGTGAGAGTTGGTGACCTTGGCTATAAACTAAAGGCATCAATGACCTTTTGTTGAACAACTCTATGACTATTGCCTTCATTAATTTTCTTTGTGGTATGTTCAGAAACTACACTATTTTATTTTTTTTATTTACATTTTTCAGTATTATGTTTTGAAATGCTGATGGTAGAATAAAGGAATCAATAGCTAGTTAATTCAAGCTCATATAGTTATATTTTCATGTGATGTTATGGCTTAATTCCTTTGGCCATTGTTTACCAAGGAAATCATCAAGAACTCAGTATATGGTGTATTCTAATATGCCTACAACTCAGTTGAACAAAATATTATGTGTTGCAATAGTCATTTTAGTTACTGTTGCTTAAGACTTCTAACCTACAAAATATTGCTTTATAAAGCCCCCAATAGCTAACAAAATAGTGTATGACTGCATACTGCATATACTACATATACATATATGCTACATATACCAGCTCAACAGAAGAGCAACAAGTAATGCATAAATCCAATAGATCTACCAAAATACAAAACAAAAGGGAACAAGTTCCATTTCATGTCTATGGAGATTCTCAGTCATCCAGGTCATGGTTGTCCCAAAGGTGCTTTTTCACAAGGCAACTGGACTTTCTTTTTTCTCTTTGAAGACTTTTCGCTTCTTGTCCAAGAAGCTCTGAGCTGAAGAAGGTTCTTGGATGAGAAGCAAATGTCTTCATAGAGAAAAAAGAAAGTCCAGTTGCCTCATGAAAAAGCACCTTTGGGATAAGGTCCATTTCAGTCTCCATTTATGTTCAGTAACGCCAGTTTAGAATTGTGCTAG
>NW_015387574.1:44108-85978 GCF_001527695.2 Protobothrops mucrosquamatus
CTGGACTTTCTTTTTTCTCTTTGAAGACTTTTCGCTTCTTGTCCAAGAAGCTCTGAGCTGAAGAAGGTTCTTGGATGAGAAGCAAATGTCTTCATAGAGAAAAAAGAAAGTCCAGTTGCCTCATGAAAAAGCACCTTTGGGATAAGGTCCATTTCAGTCTCCATTTATGTTCAGTAACGCCAGTTTAGAATTGTGCTAGTGAGGCCATAGGATGCAATGTTGTTAACTGATTAATGTAGATTGATAAACTACTTTTCTCATGAAATTAATTTTTTTTTTACTGTGGGCACAACGGCACACATCAAAAATGAAATTTAGTTGCCCACTCTCAAAGTGAAACACATACATGACACACACCTAAACATACTATGTACAACATATGTATAGACCCACACCCCTACATATACATAACAAATAAATATTAAATACGGTCCATCTTGAATATATAATGGAAGGAGGAAGCTTGAGAGTTCACAAGGTTAATGCTATATGGAATGAAACTCTGGCTGAATCTGGATGTTCTGCTACAAATACCACGAAGCCTCCTCCCAGAAGGTAACAAGGAAAACAGGTCGTGAAGAGGATGTGTAGTGTCCCAGATAATCTTATGGACCCTGCTCAAGCAACGCTTCTGTGCTATTTCCTGGATGGGAGGGAGGGAGCTGCCAAAGATCTTTTCGGCCATCCTCACCACTCTCTGCACCGCCTTCCTGTCTGAACCAGTGATGCTTCCAAACCAGACTGTGATGCTGTATGACAGGATGCTTTCAATCATCCCCCTGTAGAAAGTGGTCAGGACAGGGGAAGGAAGATGTGCTTTTTTCATGTGACGCAGAAAATGCAGGCGCTGCTGTGCCCGCTTCACTAGTTTCTCACTGTTGAGCGACCAAGCCAGCCTACTCGTTAGCTGCACATCCAGGAATGTGACGCTGGTAACCATCTCCACAGGTGAATCATTAATGCACAGAGAAGTGTGGCTGTGCCTGCCTTTTCTGAAAGTCAATATTCATAATGAACCTTGATGAACTTATTGCAGTTACATCACAAAAACAATTACACTCTTCCCCAAAGTCACTTCATTTTTAGTATGAACATAGGCAGATTAATGGAACAAATAAGGGCAAAGTAATGGTTAAGGAACCAAGTTCTATTTATACCTTAGGTATCAAGCCGTCTGGGTGATCTTGGGTCAGTCACTCTGAGCTCTAGGAAGAAAGCAGCAATAGAAAACCACTTCCAAAATCTAGCCAAGAAAATGTCATGAACATGTCCGGGCAGTTACCAGCAGTCAACACTGACTCACAGAACTAAATAAATGAATTATAAAATAAAATACATTTCTTTCAGTAATATTTCCTGTCTTTATTATTTCCTTACTAAGGGAAAAGTTATTTGTTACTTTAAGTGATCATATAAGTTAAAGCCGCTCCTAAAATATGACTTTTGAGCAAATGTAAAGGGTGTTGTGGAGCGAGATAATGGCTTGGATAATAAATAAATAATGGGCTTACAGCATGCCAAAACCTGATAATGTGCAATAGGATATGCTATTTTAATGTTATATTATAGGCTTCTAAAAAGTTAATAGTTCACTTGCAGCTGCCAAAGACATATTAAATGGCCTCAAAGAACCTTTGAGAATTTTGAGAATCTCACTTAAAAAGAAGAGAGAGAATAAGAGTCTAAAGAAATATTTCTAACACTTGTGTTTGCAGAGAAAGATGAAAAAGAAGACCGGAAAATTAAAATGTATTTATTATCTTTTTTTAAAAAAAATTCATTGTAATCATTTGTTCCTTGTGCATATTTGAGATTCATACAAAAAAGGAGATCATTCCATCTGAACACAGTGATTTTTTTTTAAACTAATCTCTGAGAAGTACTAGAATTTTCAATAATGATCCTTGGGATAAAGATATCCAAAAAGATCATTGGCAGCTCCCTCCCTCCCATCCAGGACATAGCACAGAAGCGCTGCTTGAGCAGGGTCTGTAAGATTATCTGGGACACTACACATCCTCTTCATGACCTGTTTTCCTTTTTACCTTCTGGGAGGAGGCTTCGTGGTATCCGTAGCAGAACATCCAGATTCAGCCAGAGTTTCATTCCATACAGCATTAACTTTGCGAACTCTCAAGCTTCCTCCTTCCGTTATATATTCAAGATGGACAATATTTAATATGTATTGCTACGTATGTGTAGGGATGTGGGTCTATACATATGTTGTTCATAGTATGGTGTATATCATGTATGTGTTTCACTTTGAGAGCAGGCAACTAAATTTCATTTTTGATGTGTGCCATTGTGCCCACAGTATAAAAATGACAATAAAGGTTATCTTACCTTATCTTATCTTATCTAATCTAACTCTTGTTGTTTTTCTTAGTGTTTGTCCTGCATAGTTGCAAGATTCATTTGTTTTTGCATTACACTTACAGCAAAGCTATCAATATACACAGCAACATGGGCTTTTGTTTATCAACTGGCTTGTTGCAGAACCTGATGCTGGTTAGGGTTGAGAGGCAGTGACTGTCTCAAGGTCTCCCAACAGGCTTCTGTGTCCATGGTAGGATTAGAACTTGGTCTTTTAGTCCAGTAACTTAACCACTACATCACTCTGGGTCTGTGACAACATTACCATGGAGCCCTTTATTACAGACATCAACAACAGTCTATCAATAATAAGCAACGCAGAACAATCTTCCCCAAACTGATGCTAGATTGCAAAGCTCAGACTTCTCAGCAAAGCCCAACAATCTAGAAAACTTACTTGGAAAAACACCCACCGCTTTTCTTATAATGACCTATAATCCATCTTTTTTCATGCAAATTATATTATCAATGCATGGGCAGATCAGGAAGAGATGGAACATTTAGCTGCTTCATAGTTTTATTCAGCAAAGGCAAACTGCTATCCTATTGGCTCTGATGTTAAGCTTGGGTGCCTATGGATAGCTAACATTCATAGATTTACTTTTCTTATCTAAGCATTATCCTAGCATGAAATATCCATATTTAAGCCAATGACCTGAGAAATGCCTTGTAGTACAGCCTGATTCGTTTCTCTCTCTCCTTCTAAGCCACTTAATCATTCTTAATGTTATTTATGTGTCCTATCTCTCTTGAGAGACAATATATTAATTAATGGTGTATCTTATTAATTCATATTGTTTCCCCATCCTAATATTCTCCAAATGAACCTGATGCTGTGGATCAGGTTGCTGGATGGCTGCTTTTTATTTCAGTAAAAAGACACACATGACAAGTGGTGCATTCCAGGTGATTATGCCTTCGGGATTGTTAGGGGACACAAGGTCAAAAGGCTGAGTGATTTTAACTACCTGAGAAGAGCACTATAATCTTCTCAAAATAGGTTGTCTGGAGTGTGTTATGACTGCTATGTGGAGCCATAATAGTGCATTAATGTTGGATGTGTGTAAGAGGTAAGACACAGTTTTAGGTACTTGCTTAGTCTTAATGGAACCTCAAAACCAAAATATTTACAAGCTGAAGTAGCATGAGAAAGAGAACATTAAGCATGTTAATGTAATTGTATTCATTTATATCCCACCTTTATTCTCTTTTGTATAAATAATTCAAGGTGGCAAACACATACATACCATTTCTCTTATTTTCCTCACAACAACAAATGTGTGAGATGAGTTGAACTAAGAGAGTAAGGATGAAGTTCCATAGCCTTGGTACTGCCATTTGTGTCAAGGAGATACTTGTAGAACGTCAACCCAAACAAATACCTAATCTTACCATAATACCATAACTGAAGAGGTAAATTTATTTGGAAAAAGGTGGTCCTTAAGAATTTTTCTACAATTTCAGTACTTTGAATTAAGTTCAGAACTAATTTTACATTACACAAACTATTTTAAAAAATCAATAACATAATTAAAATGTTACATTTTTTTTTATCTTGGACCCTTTTCATGGGTAGCATGGCACAACAAGTTTAAATTTTTGTCATTGTTTTAATTTATTTGATCTTCTTAATTCCTGAAATATCAGCTACAGCATGTTTACTTCTAATAACTATATTATTTTGAAAAAGTCACTAAACTCATGTAGTATACAATATTGTGGGTGCAAAAGAAAGAGTGGAAACAGCCTATGGTTTAGGGTTACTTGTTCTGAATCTACTACGATACTGTGGAATATTTCTGGACATATACTAAGAGGGCTACAGAATCCTAGCAAAACTTACAATTCAAAATAAAGAGGAATGACTTGTTTGCACAGAAGAATGCAGCAGTTTAAAATTCCAACTTAAAAATACCAGCAAGAACAAGGAACATAGAATTGAACATATTGTTCCATATCCTCATTGATTTGAATTCTTCCTCTCTATTTCTTTGGGACATATATATGAGGTAATGTGACTAGGTAGAATGTCAGGGAGTTATAAAATAGCACATTTTACTTTAACACTTATACCAAGAATCAAATTAGCTATTATATAACTTAATATGGGTTGTAAACAGATTCTTTTAACATTACATCTTAAGGCAGCTTCTTTAAAGTATTCTCTTAGCTTACAGCAAGATTAACTAGTATTTTATGAAGTATCTCTAGCTGCTAAATCCTTGCTTCCCTTGTAAGAAATAGAGGTCCCTAACTTGCCATTCTGGAGGACCTCCTTGAGCTAAGACTTAAAGTTCAGACCAAATTCTTCTACTTACATCTTCCAAACACCTCTCCTTCAGCCTTCCACAATTCAATTGTGAAATTGAAACTGGGAGGAAGTTCTTTTGCTACCATTATTTGAGTGACAATCCTGATACTAAATCTTCCCATACAATGATTTGCTTCTAAATGCTGTCTGTTTTCTTGACTTTTGCATCCAACATATAATATATCCCAGTGAAGGATAACTGAATAGAATGAATGTCTATATGAAAATGTCTCAGTGTTTGCTCCTGAAAGTTTGCCTGATTGAATATTTGGACAAAAATTACTGTAAAATTGAGAAATTGCTGGATTCAGAAGAACTACTTTTCCCCCTAAAATTGAAATATGTCATTGGAGTTTTGGCTAGCACATTCAGGGCTTCTTTCTCCATCCTAAAGCCATTGCAATTAGTCAGGAACACAGATGGCATGATGTAGTCTGTTGAATTTATCCACATGCTGGTATGTCACCAGCCAACTGAGATCATATTGTGCAGGGGTGTCAAACTGCCGACCCGCATCTTGCTGAAACCGCACCCACCCCATTGCCGGAAATGGGAAAAAAAGTCGTGATACGTCGTGACACATCACGTGACGTTGCAAGTTTGACACCCCTGATGTAATGAATGTGATAATATAACATTCAGGTACTTGCCTTTCTGCTTATGATCTGGGGAAATGATAACATGGTGTGTGTAATGTACACATGATGACTCCACACCTCCATATCTCAAATCAATGTCAAATAGAGAGATACGAAGCTGAGCTTTATATGTTTTTCCTTATATATAACAGGAACTCTAGCCATAATTAGAGGTCTCAGAACAGGGTGATCCCTCTCTTATTAATTCTGATTCTTTCTCCCACTATTACTACCTATACTTAGTCTAAGTGTTTCCCAGATAGGTTGCTGAAACACATCCATGCACCATGATATAAACTCTATTGTGTTTTAATAAAAAGATCCACAACTTAATAAATTAGCAAACTAATACGGAGAAAATAAAATAAAACAACTCTTTAGAAAGAGTTTGCTTGCTGTTTCTCTGTTCTTCTTGGCCCCTTTGTCTCAGTGATGTATAAATTTTATTTATTTTTAATCAGTTGTGATTAGATTATTCAGTGATTTAACACACCTCAGATTAAAGGTACATCTCTTTACATCCCTGCATGAATCAACATTCACATCTCAAAACATTATTTTTTTTTATGGAAGAATGAAATTTGCCATGATATATTATATTAGCCTGATTTATTAGATAGCAAATACCAAAATATGTCTAAACTAAACTATCAAATACCTTAATATTAAAGGCCAAAGTCTAGTATATGTTTTTTGTTATACAGGGAGCAGTGGAAGATATACAAATGTAGCTAAGGAATTTAGTGTGGAAATGAATCTTTACAACCCAAAAACTTAGCACTGAACTGAAGAAGCTTCTTGGATAAGAAGTGAAACATTTTTAAGGAAAAACAAAAGTCCAGTTGCCTTTTGAAAAGGCACCTTTGGGATTAGCATTGTAAAGATTTTCCATTTCTGCGCAGAGGGCGCCAAATGGCAGCTAAATTTGGTTTAGTTGCTATTATTTCAGGAATCTTATATTTACTTTCAGATAAACTCTTTCACTTCAAATTCACTGAGGCATTAAACTTTCTCATTAACCTATCTGACTCCTTAAACTGTTGAAGAATCTTCCAATATCCACTGGAAAGAAGTGTAGGTCCGTAGATATAATTAGATAATCACTAACCCTACAGAGAAATATTTAATGTGACCCAGGAGGTATAGATCTAATGGAAAGTATGCAACAGTAACTCTTATGACAAAGTTTGACAAATATAAGTTAAGCTGTATAAGTGACCATATTGCAAGCAGCTCTCACAGTCTGTAACATGCTTATTTGGACAGAGTCTATTAAGTAATATTCCTCCATTTAAAAGGGTATTGATAACAGATTTTCAAAAGATAAGTGAAGTGATTGTACCTTCTATATATTAGCCCATTGCCCCCAACTTGCTCAGTTTTCAGCTACTTCATTTATAAGAATTTAAACTTTGAGCTTACAGTTTTCATGGTTCAAGAGGCAAATTATACCAGCTGCAAAGCTAGAGAAGATTCTAGAAAACATGTGTGGCTTTCTTAGACTTGGTTTTCACCCAAGAGGATAAATCTGAATCTACATTATGTTTATGGGAAATACTTCATAGATGTTTTTATGGGAGAATATTTTTAATACTATACAATAGAGGCCTGCACAACAAGGCTTGGACTTACCTTTGAAGATGAGCTTTGTATCATACACATCCACACATTATGGAAACATGTATAATAGTCACAATATAAGCTTCCTTTCAAATTCCTTTCATAATTGCATTACAATGTTGCATACAATGAGTAACAGATGGAGTTTGTGTTACAATGCAATGATGCTCATTTCATCAATTACTTCCCTAAAGTCAAGGTAGCCCCTTAGAAACATAGGAAAACTGTGTTGTTTGCCAAAGCAACTTATAGGATGGGAGGGGCAGTTACTTAACTCTGTTAAGATGAAACAATTCTGGAAGATCTGCACAATCCCAATATAGTCCTCATAACTGCATTAAAATAAAGAAGTCTTTGAGCTGAGTTTGTTGCATGGTGAACTCATGAATACAACCTTGCACTTTTCTTGACACCTATAGGTAAGTTATTTGCTATTGCCAGCTTCTGGGAATTATTATTTTTTACTTCCCAATCTGGCTGACAACCCAGAATCTCCTGATGATGTCTTGTCCAAGTATGAACTAGGATTAGTTAGTTTCTATACCTAAATATGGTGAGTCAAGTCCTACCATATAAAGTTCTATAAAGTTCTGGTTGAGCCACAAGTAACTGGAATTCAAGCAAGCAAGCAAATAATATACTCTCTTTATACAAAGCCTTGATATCTGTAGTCATGCTTTTAATTGCTCTCTAAAGTAGTAGAGCCCAGACACAATTTAATATTGAAGTAGAATGAAGACTGTAAGGAGTCATTTGATACTGTCTCTTGTTCCCATCATTTCTCTTAGGTATATTTGAAGCCTGGCTGGAAATCTGTACCTTTGCAAATTGTTATTGTAAATGTATTGTATTATATCAATAGCATTGACTGAGCAGCACTTTGGCCTATAAGTGAAGATGTTTGCTTCCCATTCTATCAGGGCATAAAGAGAAAATATCTGCTGTGAACTCCACATAGGCATCAGGAAGGGCATCCGGCCAATAAATGCTCAGATCCATTCAGTCACCCTGGCTCCACTTCAATGAAAAGTGATTACAAGGTCATAAAAAGAAAAAAAAATCTATAACATTAGTATGATCACAGTTACTATAATATTCAATGGGATGCATGATGCATCAGTCTGAGAACTTTCAGATTGATTTATTCATTGGTTAGTTGGTTGATTATGCACTATTGTGTAATTCTGGGTAATCAACTCCTAGTGACTACATACTGTAAATAAATATTCTCTGTGACAATTTATCCCTAACCTGGTCCTCCTGCTCTTCCAGTAGTGTACCGGTTTCTGCTGTAACTGAGTGTAACATAGGGAACTATAAGCATATGTTTTGGGGAAAAAAACAATAGTAAATAAAACAAATATATCATTGGCAAAAAAACCACAGAACCATATAAATCATGCAATAATTATACCTATTACAAGCTGCTTGCATGTATTATCATGTGACATGGAGTATGTAAAGGCAAGCTTATGGTATAGAATAGATGAACTAGTCATATAATTATGTGAATTGTCCATATTTCTTTTCTTTGCTCTATCAGTTTGCTTCATGTTCCAAAACAAACAGATAACTACTGAAACTCATTTCTGGAGATGTTTTATGTAAAGTTCTCTGACTTTCATTTATTTTCTTTTAAATAGTGACCAAGACTTGGTACTTGCCAGGGGGATCTAGACTTCATGAACAGAAAAAGATTGGCTTTTCCTGAAGTACTGAGGTAATTTGATGAATCTTTTTAAGTATCAATAGAAACTACTAAATGTGCTTCTAACAACCAAAGGCTTGCATTTCATGTTAATGCACACTGGCATAGAATGTATTTCTTAAATGTTTTAATGTTAACAAAATTATTTCTTAATATGTTGAACTATAAGCATCATTTAATGTAACTTTTGTTTTCAAGTGATCATCCCCCACCCACCCTCTTTTCTCTATCTCTGTTTTCCCTCTGGATGGAAATATCTTCTTCTCTCTCTCTCCCCACTCATCTATCATCTGTCTACAATCTATTTATCATTTATCTATCTGTCTAAACTTCAAAGGCTTTCTATGCTGCCATTTTTCATTTTCTTGCAACTTAGTTGTAAGACACAACTATTAGAAAGCTATTATTACAGGTTAGCACTTTGTCGTAATTAGTATTGATCAATTCAGGGACATTCTGGTAGTTTTCTACGTTTGCCTGTGGTGAGATGTGTGGTTATCAATATATTCTTACAGAAAAAAATGGGCTTTTTTATCTGTTTCATAGTGATTTTAGGATGACCTTAAAGATTTGGAAGTTGGCACTGAGGTTGTATCTCTTTAGTAGCCTAGGCATATATTATGATATTGTGCTGAATCAGCTTCCTTGCTGGCAGAGTGGTAACAACTTTTTGGGTGGTTATGAAAACATCTTTATAGTTGATGGAAAACAAATTTATTCATCTTGCACTTTATTGCAAATAAAGCTAAATCATATTTCCAAAATCAGAAAGCAAACTGGATTAAAATTATCTTTTCAATTTCCACCACTTTTAAAATGCATTTTTTAATTCATTATAAAAAAGGTGTGTATACAGTATGTGCATCTGTGTGTATGCATGTGCACACAGAAATGTATTTTTTTAAAGACTGGAAATGGACTCAGAAACATAAATATATCAGTTTACAGTATGCTGGAAAAACAATATACTGAGTGAAGCCAAACTCCAGATACATTCATTCATTTATTTTCTGTAAAGAAGTGTGTTCCAAATCTACAATTCATATTAAAATTTGTTTTTAAGTGATAGTCACAGTAAACAGGATCTCTTTTCCGATGAAGAAGTCTTGTCAAATGCCTATTAAAGTTTTGTATTTCTTCGTAATATAGGATCTTTAGGAATTGTGTGAAGTAAAGTACATCTACGTTAGGGATAGGCAACTTTTTCAGGCCCAGGAGCTGATCTGTCCAATGCTTTGGAAGGCTGAAGGTTGTGTCTGGTGAAAAGCAATGTATAGCAAGGCTGGATTTGGGATTTTCTAATTCACCCTCCCTTCCTTCCTCCCTCATCCCATTCTATTTTAATTTGGTTTATTTTTTTTAAGTAGGTTAGTCCATATTTGTTAGAATTCATGCTACAGTTAGTAGTTGTTTCCAATTCCATAATGTGGAAATTACAGCAATTATTTTAATTTGAGGTCTACAAAAAGGAAGGATCTGGAGCAACCTTGCAGATTGCCGAGCCCTGCTCTAGTTAATGGATATGATCACATTTATTTATTTATTTATTTATTTATTTGTTTGTTTGTTTGTTTGTTTGTTTACTTATTTACTTACTTACTTACTTACTTACTTGTATTTATTTATTTATCTATCTATTTATCTATTTATCTTTCCATCTATCTATCCATCCATCCATCCATCCATCCATCCATCCATCCATCCATCCATCCATCCATCCAACTATATTGCCCTGAGGCTATTCTAGGCAGCTTACAGAAAAAAAAGGAAGAAAATGAAAGGAGCAGGGCTTTTTTTGATCATAGAACGCCCAGAACGGAGTTCCGGCACCTTTTTGGGATGGAACCTTGTAGGGTAAGCAAGGCGGGTTGTATGACGTGTGTGAGTTCCGGCACATTTTTGTTTTTACAAAAAAAGCACTGGAAAGGAGTATAAGCAGAAGTAAAATAATAGAACAATAAAATAAACAATGAAAAAGAACACCAGGTGTCTATAATTGCCTCAAGTCATGTATTGTACCTTATAGCCATTCATCTATTACAGCTTTGAAGAAGAGACATATGGGTGATTTTGTATTGTTCATTTTTTTTGTTCTCCACTGAGATGTCCTCTTCCATCAGTAATTTGCTTGGCATCATTTTCAACAGAGTTCATGTTGCATAAGGTGAATATATCCTTATGGTGCAATTCAGTTGTGCAACGAGCACAAATAATGCTGAATATATTTGGTGATGATTGGAGTGCATTTTGCAACATAAAATGATGAATAAGCTGCCAATAAAAGTGATTGAAATGCATGGAAGGAATTGGGGGAAGCTGGAGAAGGTTATTTTGTAAGGAAACAGAAACTGGAAAGCATAGCTAGAAAAATAAAATAACTATGGAGTTATTTTGATGTTTATGCTTTATTGGTAAAAAAAATGTAGCTGGCTGTAACTTTCTATAGTTTTTTGGATTTTTTTCTCCCTTTTGTAACACTCTTTCACAAAGAATTCCAAGAAACATTCAAAACTAATTTCATTGATCAAATTATTTCTGAAGAAATGGATGGCATTTTTGTAGCATTTATGGAGCTTTAGATGGCAAGCCAGATCAATTAATTTAATTTCATAATGAAGTTAACACCTTAGCTTTTGAAGAAGCTTACAGTCAAGATGAAACAAAATCAGACAAAATGAAATATGATACTGTTATGTGTATAATATTTTGGTAACATAGTCATGAGCCCTCCTTAATGTACCAGAGGTAAATCAAACGTTTGCATATATACGTAGCTATTTATTATTTTTCTGTCTCTTTATTGTTTATTTATAATTTAAAACAAATATTTTTAAAAAAGATAATATATAATAAATAGACAGGTAGCTACTGAAAGTATACAATTAATGTTCAATGTAACATTAACAAATTATTCCAAACAGAGTACATTGAGTTGTTTTCATGATATATTAAAAACAGAGGCAAGACAGGTGGCTAAATAAATTAAGTAAATAAATATATAAATAACTTCCAGCCCCTTTCAAAGGTTTACTTTTTTGCAACCTTTTTCAGGTTAACAAGATTTTATTTTAAAAAAAATTATATGTATGTGTATGTGTGTGTTTTAGGAGGAGATATTTATAAAATATTCATAGGCGGGATTAACAACAGGTGAGTAAAGTATTAGTGACTGTCCTGTCTTTCACTGTCCAGTTATTTCTCCATTGTACTGAAACCTCTCTGGGTCCTTGCACTTCAGTTAAGTCCCAGAGAAGACAAAGAGAGAAAGAACTTCTCCCATGGGATTTTTTACAGATCAAAAAGTGCAAGCAATTGGGGCAATGTAGAGTGATGAAGAGATGAAAAAACAGTCACAGAATCTTTTGGCAATCCACTGCAATAAAGTATGATACAGTAAGCTTAGAAGCTCCATGAAAATAGATGAGATACATAAATAGAAACATCTTTTGTAGCACAAGAAAGCTTTTCAGGAAATTGAGATAGTGTAACAACAAAAATCCAATGGATTTGTCCAGATGGACTATGCAACTATCTCAATAAGCAGATTTTTTTTAAAAAAAAATATATCTAACACTTGGATTACTTTCACATCCATTTTTTATGATTTATGATTCATCATGGAACAGCTTGTCTTCAGAAGTTGTGAGTGCTTCAACACTGGAAGCTTTTAAGAAGGGACTTGCTTAAAATGGTATAGGGTTTCCTGCCTAATCAGGTTGGACTAGAAGAACTCAAAATCCTTTCCAACCTTATTCTGTATTCTGTATATACACATGTACACTAATTATTTACCCAGATAAATTTTACATTGCACTCCACACAATAACTGAAAGGAATCTAGGACTGAACTCTTTCATCAATCCAACCTGAGAAATATTCCTGATTCTTTTCAAACAAAAAAAGAAATCAGATGATATAAAATGTTGTAATATATTTCACTTAGGGCCAGTGGTGGGGTTCAAATATGTGAACAACTGGTTCTCTGTGTAGATGCTGCTTCCAGAAGTCCATTCTGGGCCTGGGCAACAAAATCTGCCAAAGTGGTACGAACTGGCTGAATCCCACCACTGCTTAGGGCGGTATGGATTTTGTTAGTTGAGTAGATAAGCTGATCTGTGCTAAATTGATTGATTGCAAATTCCTAGAAAGTCTGTATCAATTTCATCCAAGGAGTCATGTTTTCCACTTTGCTGTCATTGGATGATGGATTCTTGACTTGAGGGCAAGAGAGAAGTGTCAACAAATTCTTAAAGGAGTTATTTGCTCTGGTTTCTAATCCCAAATTGTTTTATTTGGACTAGAATAGAAATGAAAAAAAAAATGGTTTATGGCCATATATTTGTTTTTAAGCACATGTTTACCTAATACATAAAAATCTTATGGCATGATACTGGAGATAGATAGATAGATAGATAGATAGATAGATAGATAGATAGATAGATAGATAGATAGATAGATAGATAGATAGATGGATGGATGGATGGATGGATGGATGGATGGATGGATGGATGGATGGATGGACAGACAGACATATAGATGCTTTAAGGAACATGATTATTGTCAGATATTAGTGTTGTAATAAAGTGAATTTTCAAAAATATTAATAGTACATATATGAGAACATCCGCAAAAATATATATTTGTGTGTGTGTGTGTGTGTTTGTGAATTATGTCTGTCTGTCTGTCATTGGAATGCATGCTTTTCCACAACAATATATTTTAGCAAATGACTGAAATAGTTTTATTTTTATAGACCAGGATATTAGGTAAGGATGTTGAAAGCATCATTGTACATAATTGTAATAAAAATGTGATTTTGCTGTCATTAATTATACAACTACCAACCTAATCTGCTTTAAGATATGTAATCTTGAAATGGTACCTACTTATACTTGATCTATAAAACAGTGTTGGAATAATATGCTCATCTCCTTTAATTCCTCTGGTGAGGTATTCTCTTTCCCAGAGATCAAAGACAAGGCTGGTATCTGCTGCTTTCCCAGGTTCAGAGTTAATGGCTAGTTCTTTGTTTGATTTCACAATGTTTATCTAGGATGAATGCTTCAACTCTATTGGAAGACAAAGATATAAGGATGCTTGAATACTTATTACACAGTGGCTAAAATATATTTGTTGGAATATTGAGATAACAAAAGAAGGAAGTTATAATGAATGTAACTGTAGATGTATTCTACGTTGTGCTAATGATAATAACTGCAGGCTAAATCACATATTATAAATTATAATAAGGTAATAATCTTCATAAAAATATTAGGTGGGTGTCCTTTAAAGGTTATAACATGTAAATGTGGAATACACAATTTGCCAGAGTAGTCAAGTTTAAGCAACTGAGTTATTTGACACAAGCATGTGCAACTGATATGCTACTGTCGTCTCCAATTTGATTCTTTCTGGATTCACTGGACTTAATTTCCATAATCCCTAGCCAGGTAAACTTCTGTTCCTGCTCACCCAACATTCCGTTAAAGCAAATGCCACATTTTTGTATGGCAATGGTGGTTGGAAAGTATTCTGCTTAATTCATAAGTATTCTGAATCATAGTACATCTGATTGGAAGGGGTTAAAACTGAACCCAGTGGGACTTAAAAACAAGTCTTCAGATGAAGACGTGAGTTTTGCAGAAAGAAGTGGGAGTATTGGTACAATTGGGCTTATTAAATTACACAGCGAAAAAAATGGAAACGCCATTGCCGGTAAAATTCATGGTCTTATACATTAATACATACAGAATTAAAATAAACAAGGTTGATTGGAACTCTTAATACCATAAGCATTAGGGTTAATATGCAGGATAAAGAATAATGGAATTTTATTTTTTAGATTTTTTAAATTCTCTTTTTATTATTTTTATAAGTAACTCAGCATAGCAAACCTACCTAGCACTCCTTCCTTCCTCAATTTTTCCTCACAATTATAACCCTGTGAGTAGGTTGGGCTGAGAGAAAATGCCTGGCCCAAAGTCACCCAGCCGGCTTTCATAACTAACGCAGGACTGGAACTCACAGTCTCCTATTTTCTAGCCTGGTGCCTTAACCACTAGACCAAACTTGCTCTCAGGCTTAGATTATTGAAGAGTAGATTCCAATATAACTATAGAGAACACTTCTGATTCAGAGCAGTTTGACTTTGAATATAACTAGCTGAAATATTGATGAGCTCCTGGTGCTGGCTGCATTGATGCTGAGGGTAGACAGGCATTTCTCAAGGATGTTTTATTTGGAGGAAGTTAGACTCAAAGACCTAAATAACGGCTTCCAATTTTATAATTTCCAATGCATAATGGAAATAATAATGAAAAAAAAGGATGGTTTGTTTCAGTGCTCTAAAATAGCCTAAAGTAGTTTGATCGACTGAACTTCAGAACATGCATAGAAACTAATGTTTAATATATTTGGGGTGATTAGGTACCAGTGAAACGTATTCTGATTAGTGGTAATTTTTCTGTTTCTTCTTTATAGAATATAAATATCTACAGGACAGTATAATTACCAAAAATCAGGACTCCTATACCTGTGAAATATATTCCTTTTTTTTTCTTGTAGAAATTGTCACCACCAACCTGGTATTGACTCATGATTGCCATGTAGGATGGCTGAGGTGGGAATTCTATTTCAGCAAAGTAGTGAAAATTAGGTGACAGAAAATATTTTTATCCTTTATTCTCATACCAAAAATGTGACTAGACAATTGGAAGCCCAGTGGTCAAACTATAAAAACCTGGTCTGATGAAAGTTAGAAAGTATTTTTTTTTAAATAAATTTTTTTTGTAGGCAATTCTTTATGGCATGTTCAACAAGACAATGTTAAATATAATATATGAAGCACCTATCATAGTTTTCTAGCTAGTAATTTTTTTTAAAAAAAATAATTATTAGCTAGAAAACTATGAAGGGTGCTTCATATATTATATTTAACATTGTCTTATGAACATGCCAGAAAGAATTGCCTACAAAATTAAATAGATTCCAGCATGCTTAGGGTGATGTGTGAATCCTGCTATTATCTTAGAAAGGCTCAAACGGTCTTTGTTGTTCCAATAACAAAGGATTCTTCTTCTTTTTATAATATCATCAGGTAGTAAAACAAGCAGCATTGCCCAAAAACACTAAGCTGAAATTTGACAGAAAAAAAGAAAGGGAAAGTATGTAGAAAAATGGTGTTGAAAGGAAAAGCTGAAAAGTGGACATGGAAATTGCAGTTGGTTTTGCCTTGGAAAAGATGGAGAATGGCCCTGGAAACAATAAAATTTAGATGTCAAAAGAACGACCTTCAGTGGTAAAGAATTTCAGACTATAAAGCTGTTTAAATGCAAATGTTTAGCCTGCTGTTTGCATTATAGTGGATTTATCTATAAAAGCCCACTGATTTAGCAGAAAGTTTGTGTACTCAAAATATAAGCACTGTATCTAAAATAGGCAGCAGACGGCACAGAACATTGGATAATGTAAGCATTTCTGGCTGTTTCTATAACACATTGATAACTTGCTGGGGGAAAAAATTACACACAGTTATAGCAGCATGGATACATGCACTCCAATACACACACTCACGGACTTGTATAAGATGTGATATTGATGGTGCAGCTTCTGCCTAAACACCATATTATATTGTCTAAAAAAGGAGAAGGAAAATTTTGCATTCAAAAATATTATCTCATTCTTTAGGACTTGTCTAAAAATCAGATTTCCATGTCCTTCTTGTGACAATATTATAATAAACATCTAAGAAGAACTAACATGAGTTTCCCTAAGAACCTGTAAAATGCCACATATCTTATTGATATATGGTAACATCATAAACTATCCAAAATAGTTTTTAAAATGCAGAAAAATTGGGAAATAAAACTATAGCAATAATTAACAGGTTGTGGAATGTCTACCTCAGGGGTATCAAACTGCCGGCCCATGGGCCGGATGCGGCATGCCGAAACCGCGTCCACCCAGCTCCGGCAATGGGGAAAAAGTCACAATACATCACGACATGTCACGTGACGTTGAGAGTCTGACACCCCTGGTCTACATACATCACTGTATTCAGATTCTCTGCATCATCAGCAAAAAAAGATAAAAGGCTGTGAGTTTGAATATCATAATTGTTACGACTGTCATATTACATAGTCCAAGAACTAATAGTTCTTCTACCTTTTTCTTTCTTAAAGTAATGGGTGCTGTATCCAAAATTTCATCCTTTTTTACAAAAATGAAAGAAATATGAATCCAGAAGTTATGTCCTGATTTTTAGGAAAGCTAGAATATGCAAATGTTTATGTGGCATATCTGAATAGCTTATTTTCCAAGACAGAAGGATGTTGCCTTGCTGTACTTTATGATCCTCTTACATCTTATTTCTATACTCAAAACAAATGGAGCAATTTCATTGTGAGTGACTTCCTTCCCCTCTCAGGCACCCCTCTGAAGGAAACTTTTTTTCATTCAGTCTGTTAGAAAAAGCAAATATGATGTGATTTCACATGCAAATATATGAATATGGTTGTAAATATGTGAACAAGAGCCCAAGGGAGATGGGCAGTATAAAAATGTAATAAATAAATGAATAAACAACTTCTTTTGTTCTTATATTTTAAGAAACAAGATAAAAATATTAAAGTTCATGGACTGAAGATACATGATATTGTAAATTAAGAAAGATGAAAGACAAGGTATCTGCAATCTCCTTCTCTCTGTGTTTCTCTACTATTATGATTTCCATAATGAAAAAAGTGGTCTCCCATATATACAGCATAAGGCCTGCATGTGTGTGTGTGTGTGTGTGAGAGAGAGAGAGAGAGAGATTCATTCTTGCAATGTTTTATTAATACATTAATAATGTACAAAGGCAAAAATATATAATTTACTGAAGGCTGAAGATTAGTGAAATACAATGCCAAATAATAAATAGAGAATTAAAAATTATCTTAGATCATTTAAATTTGAGAAGAAATAAATCATAGGAGCTTAATAGAATAATAAATGCATGGGACGGAAGGAACTTATTCATCCAAAATGAAAACCAAATTAGTTTTAAAAGCTAAGAACTACAAGATTTTTTTATTTTTATTTTTTTACTGAAGGCCTAATACAGATGACCTAGTTACCTTTTAAAAGCATTTTCGTGCAAATCTCAGCTGTGTTTATTCACATTCTGTTCTGTTAAAAATTCCCATACTAAATTTAAAAAGGAATAGGATAAATAATGATTGCTTTTTATTTTTCAAACATGCATTATTCTGCTTAATTCAAAAGAGCCAACAATTTGCATTCTCACACTGTTTATCCTGGAATAGATATATGAAAGCTTGATTATCTGCCTCTCAGGTCAATGAATCTGTTTTAGAAGAACAATTTACAGAACTGTTTTCAAAAGTATTACTGAGACTGTATATAATTGTAGAAGTGGGAAAAGTCTATAAAAATGATTGTTTAATGTTCTCCAGTAGGAATTCTGTTACTGATGCTAAATGCCATACTTATTCAATTGCACTGGAATACGGTAGCAGATGCCTTCTGGACTTTTTATATCTGATGAAGTTCTCTCATGATCTGAAAAGCAAAGGTAAAAAAAGCCCTTTTAGAGACATTTCTGGCTGCAGTATAGGCATGCTGTTGCAGAATTCAGAATATAAGCCAAAGACAGAGCAGAAGGTTTTAAATAAATAATATACTCTGACAAAACAGATTGGACATATTACTACTATTCTTGAGCTGGGTAGCAGAGCTGGGTAAAATCTCTAATTAATTTGGTTATCAATGACAGACACTCGCAGATACAGAACTCTTATTAGAAAGTTAGAAAACACATTCAAAAACTACAACAGTACATTACTTTTCGACATAATTGCCATTCAAATTGAGGCACTTGTCATAACATTTTACCAGGTTTGAAATTCCTTAGTAGTAGTCGCTCAGTGCCAAATCTGGGCTATGGGGGTGGTGATTAAAAACATCCCAACGGAACTGCTTCAAAAGTTCTTAGGTGCGTCTAGTGGTGTGTGGGTGAGCATTATTGTGAACCAATACCACACCGGAAGTCATCATGCCCCGATGCTTGTTATGGATGGCTTGTCTGAGTTTTTGTAACGTTTCACGGTAGACTTCTGAATTGATGGTTGAACCTTGCTCTATGAACTTGACTAGCAGTATTCCTTTGGCATCTTCACATTTGGCAGGATTTCTATGGCAACACCACACCACCACTGTGTGGTGTTGGTTCATGATAATGTTTTTATTACTATTATTTTAGTTAATAGAGAAGATGTGTGAGAAGAGAAATACACTGCTTCAAAGAAAATAAAATCAGCAGACTTTCTAAATCTGTCTGGCTTTGATTCCGCCATCATTGAGAAAGCTACATAACTGGAGTCAGTTTGGGATGAGTCTATATTTAAAGGACCCTACTTCTGAGCATATTTAAGTCCAAAGCTAAAGACATCCTTTTCAAAGAAAAATCTATTCCTTGTCATCTAGTCAGTTTTTTTTTTCATTTCAGCTTTATTGAGGGTTTGGATGAAGCTTGTTTGTCCATGCAGTTTTCCAGCTACAGGGTGTCCAGAAAAACTTTCCAATATATTACAACTCAGCCAATGATCAAAAGTCTTTGAAATTGGTGCAACATCTCAAAATTTATAGTTAGGTAGTGTCACAGAAGAATGATTTTTTTTTTACGGGGGGAGGACTTTTTTTATTAGGCTAGAGATCTTGTGAAGAGAGAAAAACAGGTAATCAAGTTACCATGAAATCTGCAGTTATAAAATGGAATCCTGTGAAGGAAGAATACCGAATGCCTAATAGATCTCCCCCCCCCCCTCTCTCTCTCTCTCTCTCATCTCTTCCATTTATAATGAAGCCCACCTTTACTTTTCTGCATTCATTTTGCAACATCACTACACAAAACTGGGTTTTTCTTTGCTACCTTCTTTTTCAATATCAATACCAAATTTGGACCGATTTTGGTTTGCTTTTAAGTAATTGTACAGGACAGACAGGTGGATGGACGTATAGTATATAGAGATGGACAGATAGAATTCTGATCCTCTTTCCAATCTTGCATTGAGTTGGAAAGGAAAAAATGTTGAAAAGGCAAGAAAGAATATTTTTTTGCTTGTGAAAGAATGGCTGTTTTGGTTCTCTGATCTCACACTGCATCTTAGATCATAGGCAACAAAGGACCATACCTTTCTCCCCCCCTGAGCTCTTTTTCTGGAAAGGATCTGTGTGCTGTTTTGCTACTGAAACAGAATAGAGTCCAAAGTCCACTTCTTTGAACTGGCTTATTTTGGTGTTGGAAACTACATTGGATATCAGACTTTTGTTCTTCGATGAGGAGGAGTGCTATGTCACAAAGACAATATATCAGAAAAAATTTTTTTTTCTGTTGTCCTCATAACTGATGAGGACTACTATTTAAACAGTAAAAATCAGAAACATTTACTGCAATCCTAGAATTTCCAAATTAAATCATTCCAATACACATGTCCTGACATTCCCTTTTTTTTTACAATCCTACATGTCACAATATTATATATTTTATTATCCATATGTGCAAATGTCCTCCATTATTTCTATTAGCCTTCTTAAATATAATCGTGCATTTTTTTGTCTTTTGGTTTTGAGTGATTGTCTTTGTCTCCAGAAGCACTTTTATCTTTCATTTTCATTTTCTACTGCCCACTCTCCTTTCTTTAATGAAATGACAAAAAACATCTATATTGTTTTGAAGTTGTTTGATGGCTTGCTGGTGGAGGCTTAAACACCAATTACTGAGATGTGAGTTACAGATTTAGAGATGGAAGGGAGGAGATGATCACTTAATAAATTTATTATGAAGGCAAATGAGTCCATCATAAATCATACTACCTCATTAAGGAAGGCATTCACTCATCTAAATACACAGGTGGCAGAGGTTAACTTTGCTGCCTTGACATCAACTTTGGCATCATTTCTTCACAACTAAGTGGGTAGTCATTACTTCCTAATGTCCTGGATTCCCATTCTTATATTGCACAGTATTTGTTTATGTCAACCTCAAGATGTGACAACTGAAATAAATGCCAATGAAATGTGAAATGTGAATATGTATAGTAGAAATGATGATGATAATAACTATGCAAGCCCATTATCTCAATTGGTTAATGGACATTATGCCTGAGTCCCTCAGTTGACGTAAGCCATGACTGATGTGGCAAAGCAGAATGCCAGAAGAGATGTAGAATGAAGGGGCAAGGGAGGAAGACATGTCCCCTGCACTAATTTCTGATATCATAAAGCCAAATATATATTATCCAGTATGACAGAATCTCACTAAATATATACAACTAGGATATGGAGTGGGGAATTGAATGTAAGGTATATCCATTTGTAGTTACAGTGACTCTGTGTCAAATAATATGCTTTCTTTATGAAGAAGCAAAAGAGATCCAGTGATGGTACCTTATAAAACAAAGCCTCCAGACATCATAGGAATTATGCAATGATTAAAATGTTTAAAAATCCAGCAAACATGACTTTAAAGGTCTTTAAATTCAGTTTGGTCTGGTGGTTAAGACACCAGGCTAGAAAGTGGGAGACCATGATTTCAAGTTCAGCTTTAGCCATGAAAGGTAGCTGGTGACTTTGGGCCAGTCATTCTCTCTCTTAGTCCAAACCACTTCACAGGACTGTTGTTGTAAGAAAAATAGGAGGAGGAGGAAGGTGTGTTGGATATATTTTATGCCTTGAGTTATTTGTAAAAAATAATAAAGGCAGAATAAAGATGAATAATAAAAATGCAGAAATCATGGGACTTACATTGATGGACTTACAATGTTAAATACTATAATTGAACAAAACATTTGTTACTATAAATTACACATGGTAAAGGACTTTAGCCCATAATAATATACCTTAAAAGGCTTATGAGGATTTTAAAAAACTAGTATTGAATTAACAATATTGCATGTGTCAGGCAAACATAGCCCATAGACGAAGCCACCATAAATTTTCCCTCCCTTATTAAAACCCTCTAACCTTTACACAGAGGAAACAAGGAAAGCTCACATGACCCTGGAATAGTAAATACTGCATTTAGCTCCATACTGCTTGTTCTTCCACTTACCATTAGCCATTTCCCAGAATTTGGCCAATTGCCCAAGTTATACTATATTACAAAAAAATGACTATTGCATGAGCATCAGGCATAGTGTCAGTTATAAAAACTAGAAAAACCTGTAGCCCTTAGGAATAATTCAGAACTTTGGGAGTGGATTATCCTTGTAATGATAATTTTTCATCTCTGCTAAACCAAATAGCCTCTCAGCAGAAAATAATCCGACCATGACAAGGGACAGGTTGTATATTTCCTTACCTTAAGACCTTTATCTTCATGCACTGTGGAAAAAGGAAATCAATTACAGATGCTGAGCCAAATACAAGTTGTGAAAACCTCATTACCATCGTGGCACTTGTAAATCCTAAACTACCTTGATCCAATTGCTTTGGAATACTCTGATGAAAGCAATGAACTCAGTTTAAAGCATGCCTCTCACTCAAGGCAGATAATGAGGATCCTCATCTTATTTAGATTTCGAAATCTATCTCTTCGTGTAGTGTAATGTATGCAGTTCCATGTCTCATGATTACCATAACACATCAACACACTGACACTCGGTCTTAATTTAGTTAAGCCTATGGTGAAAAATATTCAGTCTCAGCATGACAACAGAAACAACATCCTACCATATGTTGTACATAATGACTTAGGCGGATGGGTGTGTCTGTCACTCTCCCAGCATATTTGCTAGGTCCAAATGCCTTTGGCAAGGCAACTGTTATGCCTGGATTCCTCTTTTTGTTTTCCTTTCAGCAGCTGCTTTAGCCAGAGTTTCTGTGGTACTGTCAAAATGCAGATGAGAGTGAAATAGCTGCAACTACTTTATCTTGAGCTAAAGATACCCTTTAATAGCATCAGTGAATGCTGATGGTCACAAGTGGCTAGTTCTTTCCATTAAACAAGGGTGTCTCCTCTCATAACATCTTCTCCTTCTGGAGTAGAAGACTTCCCAGTAAGTAAATACCTAAGAAGAAATTTGTCACTGGGAAGCATGGAAATTATTGGCAACATAGTCATACTATTTGAAAAACTCTCTCCCAGGTCTTTTGTGATGCTTCATTTCAAAGCAGGAATAAATAAGCATTTCCACAGTAGAGCCTACATCTGGATAGAGAGATCATCTTTTGATTGCTTTCTCTGCTTCCTTGTAATCATAGAGGGTCCCCAGAGTTTGTATCAAAGATATTGAGTTGTACAAAAGAAAACATAGACAATCCAGGAAGCACTTCTTATATACTTCTTTTAATGAAATATTGTTATCCTGGCCTTCATTTTTAAAGTTTCTTTCCAAAACAACCAAAAAAATCGGTTTTCCCAAAGAATATTCACTAGTGAGCTGCAAATTCTAAGACAAAGTTGAATACAGTTTCGTATGTTGAAACAGATTTCTCTATTCTTGTAATCCAGTGCTTAAGCAAATGACAATTTACCACAAGTAGGTTGTTGTTGGATTAAGAGTTAGAAGCTTGTAAAGAATTAAATGTTTTTAATTTTGCTTAAGAATTAGAAACTTGCTAACATTGCTGGGCAATTAAAACTGTTTATTATTATTTATTGCTCATTATCTCAAGGCCTGGATTTGATCTTTGTCATTGTTCAATGACCCCTGTTTTCCTTTATGGATTTTGTTAGCACAGTATTTTAGTCTATGTTGTCTATTTATGTAATGTTTCTAGTTTAGTTTAGTTTAGTTTAGTTTAGTTTAGTTTAGTTTAGTTTAGTTTAGTTTAGTTTAGTTTAGTTTAGTTTACTGGAATTGGATTCATAATAAAAATAGATAGATAGATAGATAGATTAGATAGATAGATAGATAGATAGATAGATAGATAGATAGATAGATAGATAGATAGATAGATAGATAGATAGATAGATAGATAGATAGATAGATATTATTTCTAGGTTCTGAATAATATTTTTACAGATATCCCCAGCTAAGTTAGTTGTATCCTGGCCAAATCTAATCAGGATCAGTTCTGATTAATAATTAGATAAGTGATATACCAAGCTAGATTTTGAAGTAAGAAAAAAATATCCTGCAAGAAGAACTGCAAAGAAACATTTTATAAAAACGATAGAGCTGTTGAAAATAGAACTTTATGCAAAATTGACTCAAAGCATGTATGCACCATAAATTGGATTTATTTCATGCAAAATTGCTTTATTTCTTAATAAATATTTCCATTATTAGTGACTTCTCTAAGGTTATACCAAAATTCCTTAGGATTGTTTTCAGTTTTTTAAAGCAAGTTCTTTGTTCCTATTGATCTGCTAATAATTTATGCATATTGAGACAGTAAGAATTATGTTCCCTCCTTTAAAAGTTAATAAATCCAATTTATGATATATAGATACCACTTTGGATAGAAAACAATGTGAGTTGCTGTTTCCTTTTCAAATTGTATTATGATGAATCTTTTCATGAACACAAACACATATTGATTTGATGTGTCCCTGGCTGATTACTTAAATAGCTACACTAGGTGTCTGATGTGGAAATCAATTTTGACTGGGCTATTTCTGATATGTAAATGCTTGTGAAAAAAATCGGAACACACAAAAAGGAAATTTGGAAAATTGGGCAATAGCATTCCAAGGTGATTAAGATAAAAAGGGAAATAAAGCTGAAATTAAGTTCTGCAGAAACGGGGTAAAATGGACCTGACATTCTCTGATGTCTTTTAAAGGATACTCTGTAAAACAATTAAGAAGGGAGTCCTGAATTGTTCAAAATTGATTTGGGAAGTCTTTTGTTCGGGATTACATTTGAGCACAAAAGAAACCTAGGAAACTATTTAGATTCTTCACTTATTGCTGCCTTTGCAAGGGAATCACATCAAAGATGTAAAATGATTTACATATGAGCTGTAACTTGACTATCACAGATTTCATCTTGCGAGAAACTGGGGCAGAGTTTACCACAGAGATTCAGCAGGCCCTGGAAAAAGCTTAAAGAAAAATGAAGCTATTTTATATCTATCTGTACAAATCATCCAGCCACAGCAAGAATCATACTGTGGGAGAGAGGGGGGCAGAAAATAGATAAAAAAACATATTATTAACAAATTATCAAAGTAGATAATTAATCTCTTTCAAGTATCCTTTATGATTTAAAATCGTTCCATGAGGTAAGGAACACTAAGCTATTCAGGAGTTTCAGCAGAAATCCAGCCCTTTATATTAAATCTCTTTGCAAAAAACAAATCTTCTTACTTCAAGGTTTGCCTATATGTAAGAATAAGCTTTTCAGAAAATTAATTTATAATGTAATGAAGCTTAGAAGAAGAAAAATGGAGCAAATAAATATGCAGAGATGGAATAAAACCCCATGAAAACCCAAGACTTTTGTGTGCGGTGTGAAATGATCTAGGACTAGGTTTTAAGTACTTGTACTGCATAAATAGTCAGTTTCATTATTTCTTTTCCAATAAATCATTTTAAAATGTTATGAAGTACACCTTGCTTTTGGGAATTTAATTTGTATTTTTCTGCAAAGATGAATTTTTATAGATACTAACGGATACCACTTTATACACAACTACCGGTAATATGTTTTATTTTATATGGTTTTCTTAAGTGTACTTTCTTTTGCAGAAATTTGTTCAGAAACAAGACAACAACATTCCTTATTGCTGCCAATCTATACCATAAAGGTTTTAGAATCTATGATAGATCATAAAAATTCATGTTTTAGAAATTCAGAGTAGGTTTCTTACTTATGAAGGAACCATGAAATGATGCAGTTGTCTGAATATAAACTTTTTGGCCAGACAAGGCTTTTTGATGTTCAAGCCTCCTTTTCACTTATACAGTCTGTAACATTTATGATATCTAAGGGGATGACTTTTCCAAAATACTTTAAAGTATGAATTTGATTTGTTTACTTATAAAATGCTGTTATGCTGCTTTATTTATTTTGACTCGCACAATGTTGGTTATGCCTGACAATACTGAACTGCCTTGGTTAACATGTGGGCTGCTGTATTTTGAATATTTGTAGTTTTTAGATGGTCTTCAAGGTCAGTCCCATGTAGAGCAGAGGTTCCCAACCTGTGGGCCATGCGCACTTACCCCACAGTCCTGCTAGATTGTTGCTAGATCATTTGCAGCATGTGCGCGTGCGGCCCTGTTCATGCCTGCGCATCCACGTGTAAAGGCACCTGCCCCTCCCTTTCCCTCCGGGCCACCAACCCAGAAAGGTTTGGAACCTCTGATGTAGAGTATATTGTAGTAGCCCATATTTGAGGTGATAAGGATATGGAAGATTATTGTTCATATAGGTAGTCCTTATTTTATGAGCACAACAGAGGACTGGAACTTCTATCATGAAGCAAGGCAGATGTTAAGAGACTTGATTTTAAGGCCATTGCTACTGTGATTGTTAAGTGAAACATTAGTCATTAAGTGAATCTGCCTTCCCTCATTGACTTTGGTTGTCTTAGCAAGCAAAGATTGCAAAAGGTGATCATGTGACTCCATGGTGCTGTAACCCTCATAATACATGCCAGTTGCTAAGCACCTGAATTTTAATCACATTTGCATAGGACTGTTGCAATGGTTGTAAATGCAGAAACTGGTCATAAGTCACTTTTTTCAGTGTTGTAACTTTCAAATGATGATTAAACAAATACTTTTTAAGTTGAGGGCTAACTGTACCTTCTGCTGCAGGAATAATTAGAATTGACAAGCCTGATGAAGTTGGGAAAAGGCCTACTGGCCACAACTATTTCAGCAACAACTGAGAGCGTAGGAGTGCTGCAAGATTGCACACCAACTTTTAAAAACAGCACAGAAGTGGTTGCCATTCCTTTCTTCTGGGCCATTTTTTTTTTACTTACCAACTTAATTGTAGCCTTGGGATTTGGGAGGTGGTTTTCCAAGAAGTGCTAATAGAAATAGAAAATTTGTTAATGAATAATATGTAATATGTTTCTCTTGAATATCTCTAATGCTCACCAGCAGTCAGATCTGACTTTAATTACAGGAATAAAATGGAAGTGTTTGAAAGCAAAGGACCAGCTTCAAGCAACAACTTTATTGAAGAATACCCTGGGGACCCATAAGAATTTAGAAAATAAAAACGGTGCCACATTCCATTCCAGAGCATTCTGAAGCACTTTAGAGGAATCAAATCCAAAATGCTGCATAACTCTCTGTTTGTATGTGCTTTTAAATCAGCATTCATCCTGGCAAGCGCTTGGATAAATCCCTTCAATTTTCTTGGCAAGATTTTTTTAGCCTTGTGACTAAGTTTTCTTTTCTTTTAGTTCCTTATTTTTGTCGTTGGTTTATTGTCCATGCTCCTATTTAAGTTTCCCTTTCATTTTGCAAAAAATATATATGCATAAATATATCCCCATCAAACTATTTTCCTTACAAAGTATGGAAGAGAGTAATATATTATAAACGATACAAGATAAACAATACAAGATAAGGGCTAGTTTGGTATAGTGGTTAAACAACAGGCTAGAAATGGGGAGATTGTGAGTTCTAGTCAATGAAAGCCAACAGGGTGACTTTGGGTCAGTTATTCTCGCTCAGTCCAGCCCACATCACAGGATTATTGTTGTGGGGTAAATAAGAGAAGGAAGAATTATTAGATTTGTCCACTGCCTTGAGTTACCTATAAAGTGCTAAAGGCAGAATAAAAATCCAATAAATAAATAACAAAAAATAAGAAAAAGAGAATAAGAAATATGTCTAGTTTGTTTGTTGAGTACCCTCAAGTCAGTCTTTATTCCTGGTGGCTTCCTGTACATGTTCCTGTGACACCTAATTTTCTATGGAATAAATTCTGCCACTTGTGGACTTAACTCTGTATTAACTGTCCAACTCTCTCTCTCTCTCTATTGGCTGGGTTTGAGAGTTGGTGAACCTGTTACTGGGAGATGGGTACTACTTGAAAGACACAATGATGGTCCCTCTCTTCAAAATAACAATTCAGTCCAAGTGGCAATCAAAACTATTCACTTATGTAGAACCATTATTCAGAAGAATCTCAGTTATATGATTACAATATAAGAGGCAATTATATTTTATACTCTTAGTGGTTTTATCTATTTTTATCTTTATGATGGTAAGCTGTCTGGAATTGAAGGAATAGATGTCAAATAAACATTAGTCATAAATCTTGTGAGAATAACACTACAGGAGCAGCTGAGATATGTGGAAAAATGCTAAAATATGGATGTAATTTGCTTATAGTGTGGCTGTATAACTGGTTTGATAGAAGGAGAGCCTATTCTGACAAGGCACCCGCTCTTTGAAACATCATTCTCCCTGAAATCAGATTTGCCCTGACTTTGCTGGCACATTGGAAGGGCTGGAAAACATGGCTTTGTTTTATCTGCTGCTCAGAATCATGTATGTGAGATGTGTGACTATATATCTTTACCAGATAAGAAAGTAAAGTATATGCAAAGAAAGATAAATAAGAAAGTAAAATATATGCAAAGGCTTTATTGATGCTTCATGATTGGAATAATGCCATTATTATTCCTCTGTGCAACAGGAAGGATAGCAAGAGTGAAGACAAAAAAAAATGCAGGTGAATTTATCTGTTAAATATGTCTGAGAAGTTATTTGGAAGAATTCTGATTAGAAGGGCGTAAGAGATGAAATTGAACAAAATTGGAGAAACTCAATCCAGCTTCACACTAGGTTGGGTGGTGGGCCTAGATTTTTAATCTCTAGTGAGACACTCAGAAAAGTGTAAATATGAGAAATAGGTTTATTGTATGGTTGTCGATTTAGAGAAAGCCCAAACATGAGATTTAGCTTGAATGATATGATATTTTATATGAATATGGGTTTAAATATGATTGCTAAATACAGTTAGAGTGGCACATAATAGTTTGTGAGAATAAATGGAATGGTTAGTGTATGATTATACATTAAATAGAAATATGTGCCATCTCCTTGGTTGTTTAATGTATTTATAGATAAATGCATACAGGATACTTGTGGGCACAATAAAGGTCTGTTGGGTGAGAAAATGGATATGTGTATACTTTTGTACATAGACAGTGCTATGTTATTAGTTGAGAACCTGCATAATTTGTATGAAATGCTAGACATATTGGGTGATTTAGAAGAAGCATGGAAATTAATAAAAATTGTATTGGTTTTGTCTCACAAGCATACATATCTGCACACATCTTTGTGCATATGAAATATTCATAAAATAATTAATAATACTTTGCTAAATCAAACTGACCATCCTTAATATTGGAATCTGGCATTTTAAGACTGAGAGCCTCTTACTGAAGTTAAGTGATTGGATAGCATGCAATAGAGAATAGTTAGCCTTTTTATTTCATATACAAAGAAATTACATACTGTAGCAATGAGAGTTATTTCAGCCAAAAGATTGCAGTAGGATAAATCCTCAAATAGAATTCTTATCAGTGAGTATGAAGATTTTTATATGCCATTGTAGAGATCCAAATATTTAGTCCTAAACTAAATATTTACAGTAGCTCAGGACTAAATATTTTTCAGAGATTTAAATTTGTCCTATATCCTAGCCAAAAAAAAAAGGAACAAGAGCATTTGTTATATACAGTACATTTGTACACAAACATACTGGTCTTGCATGATCATGGGATCTAAATAAATAATGTCTTATCAGGCATTTTGGGAGTCAAAGTAACCTGAATAAAGGTCTCCTCTTCATCTGAGTTTTGCTCATATGTCTGGGAGCTTTTGTATGATTTTGGCACCGCATCCTGAATGAACAGGAAATGTCTGAAATAATGAACCCACACAAATGAGTTTACCAAGACCTTGAAGAGATGGACTCCAAACGTAAGCCTTAGTAGTTTTCACCAAATAGCCCAATATCTGTTTCATTGACCAAGCCAATATATTTTTTCTAGAGATGTATGAAGCCATTTAGCCATTCAAGGAATGCAACTAGTTGAACATTTTTAGGTGCTCTTTAACTTGATTTACCTGTCTTTGAAAGTTGTGTCTTTATAGCATATAAGGATGATTCCTTTTCCTTTTCCTTGATAGGTGTAATTCCTCATGACTTACAATTACTAGTGCAGTCATAACTAAAACATCGTTCTTCACCATTTCAGAAATATAGGTAACAGCTGGAACTCAGTCCTGGTGAAATAGTCACCAGTGCAACCAATCAACAGAACTGAAAAAACTATGCAGCCTAATATAAAGAAGTATTACGGACAATCATGTAAAAAAGACATCAACTCACAATGAAAGTACGTATATTCACATTGTCAATGTTCACCAACGCATCTATTGTAGCATTTATGGAATACAGATAGCTGAAAATCATAATGAATTCAGTGCTTACTTATGACTTATTAGTAAGGAAAAATCTGAATGTCTGATTTTTAATGATTATCTGAGGCTCTCATATTTTAAATATTGACCTTGTCAAACAATAATGTGGAGGCTGCTCTACACAGCTCTTTGCTCTGAAAGAATGATTATCTCAAAATGATTGCATTTTGAGGTAAGAAATGTTACCTATGAGACCAACTCAATTCAGTGTTCACATTTCTAAAACTATAAACATGAGTAGATAGATGAAGTCCCACAGTGGAGTTTAAATGTGCAATGAAGGAGCAAATGTTGTTTCTAATTATATTATTTCAACCAAATCTTGAGCATTTCTCTTGTGAAGGGAGATTCTGAAAGAGAAATAAACAAAGAAAAGTAAACTAAACTATCCTTCTGTTTGCTGGCATATAGTGTAAAGAAGCCAACACAACAGGAATTCATGTAAAAATGCTCTGGGCTCCAAAGAATATGAAAATAATCCAAAATATTGTTCCTATAATGAATAACTGAGCCACAACTCACAACACAATGGAAATCATTTGAGCATAAGTGCTCAGTGCTGATAAACAGGATATTGGCAGTTGTGGTAATTTGAGCCTGGAATTTAATCTCCCCCTTTCATTTCCATACCATGAAATTGTACTCGTGACACAGTCCCTATGTGAGTTAATCTCCTGAGACTGCAGAAGAAAATACAACTTCCCCCACTCCTTTCCAAAGATTCAATATAAGCTTATTGCTTCTCTTTTTATTATTAAAACCACAAACTAGCCATTCACATCTTCCAGTGCTGCACTTATAGGCTCAGTGCTAAAGCATAAACTAAAGTAATGGACCAAGCTCTGACGTTTAATGAGCTATCTTAGAGGTGACAAAATCCTGCAGCTTTGACTATAAAGAAATATATTCAATGATAATTTTCTGAATAACCTTTAATATTCTGAATGCGCTGACTGCACTTTCCTTTTCAACTTGCATTAAGTCAAAATATTTTTCTCTTTGTGCACAAATATAAGAAACAAATGCAACCAAAATAACTAAACTAGTCAAACATTGAAAATATTTTTTTCTAAACAAACCTGTCATTGTAGAAACTAAAAAAAATTGCTTCTTTTGATAATATGGTTCAAGATAGTAGTGTGTCCTGGTTTGTATGGTACCTTATAAAATGAATGAAAGACACCGGCTGCAAATTGTCATTAAGGTGCTTATTTTTATATTTAATTCAGGTTCAGATGTCACACAATGTCCTGCATCCTATTTAATTATATTCTTCTGGCTTTTATGAGCCATGTTTCTTTACAGGTATTATTTTTTTCTAACAATACTGATGTATTTTCTTTTTTTTCTTTTTCTGTCCCCCCCCCCTTTATTGATTTATTTTACTTTTACTTTGTTTAAACTTCATTTTTATTTCTTAATTTTTTATGATTGTGAGACACCTAGAATAGTCCCATGGTGAGATAGATGGCAAATAAATTTAATAATAGTAGTAATAGTAATAATTCAATTGTAAAAGGCAGCTTTACTCAGAAATGTTTACATTCTGCGATGATATCTGTAACACCATCAAGTATCTACATCTGCCTATCCCAGATAGGACTTGATATGTAGACCAAAATGGCAAATCCAGTTTGACACCTGGCTGGCTGTGTGACAAACCATAATAATTATGATTAAAAGTATACATGGTTAACCAGATGGCCTAGAATTCAAATTTCTTATCAGTCATGAGCATGAAAAGTTTTAGAAAGAACCACCATGTCTTTTCCCCATTTTAGGGAAACTGTATGGGGAGGTAGTACATTGTCTATCAAACTTCAGCCTAAAATATTTGAATCCCAATCATCAATCACTTCTAAAGATCAAAGGATGATTCTTAGTTGCAAATCTGCAGAAATAGATGATGAACTGACATGCAAACCTTTAGAATGAAAGCAAGGCCTATTAATCCTAATATATAAATAGAAATTTAATATAATCTGATGTAACCTGAGTGTCTGACTGCAATATTTGTTTTGCTTTGTCAAAAAATTTTAGTTTTCATGCAAGTTGGAGATATGTTTTACAGTTCATTTTCTGGTTCTATTAATTAGTCTCAGGAGAAAAGCAGTGGACATCTTTAGTTGAGGCCTTTCTGAATGCAAATGCTTATTTGTTCTTTTGTTATAAATATTACTTGGTCATAATTTAGGCTGAGGTGTTCCAATACTTGTTATATAACAGCTGAATGGAGAAGTGCATCATTTTCAGCTTTCTGGCAATAGTCAAAAAGGGTGTGAGTGTCAAAAAGAGTGTGAGGGCCTTTAAATGTCACTAATAAAGTGACATTTAAAGGCCCCCATGCGAAGAAATGATTCATCCTTAAATGCTACAGCATGTGAAAGTTCCATCAATTTCATTTACCACCAACCCTTCTAGGAATTTGCACTTTTATTCTTAGCTACCAGAATGGCACCAACTTTAATCTGAATTTACTCCCACTTAATGAACTTTTGTATTGACTGAAGCATCCAGATGTGTTTCCAACAGCAACTCCCAACACTTTCAACAATACAGCTGGTGCTTGGAATTTGTGGAGTTGCAACAGTTTATGGATTCATAATGGAGAAAGTATCTCACCAGGTAGCTGAAGTAAGTGAGAAGTGATGATGTTGCTTCCTTCAGGCAATACTATTACATGAGAGACGAGGAACTTGCAGAATTGGGAACTGTATCCAATGGAACCCAACAGAATTGGAGCTAGAACTGTATCATCTGAAGAGCTAACAGAAGGATCATCAAGCAGATTATTATACCTTCCATCTCCTTTTGTTTGCCTCCTTTTGAGGCCATTGTAGGTTTTGAGAAGAGGACACAGTTCGTAATCAAAGACCATCAATTATTTCTAGTATCATTCCATTTTGGATAAAGCAATTTAATTCTGACTTTTACAGGCAGGACATATAAGGAAGCCCTCTCAGTGAATGTCATTAAGGAACATCATGTAATGTCTTCACAATTAATTAGACACAGCCTAATCTGCGTCTGATATTTTAAATCCTGCCAACACTCAGCTCAGTTCCAAAAGCACTTTGCCAGAGCACGTCCCAGCCAATTCGATAGACCTTGTTCCTGTGAAGCACTTTGAAGAATCTGCTTGAGCTAGTTTCTCATGGACCTCTCTGGGCATCGGATCAAATTGCAGCTTTGTCATCACAGTGGGGCTGAAGGACACTGTAGTTAATGAGGTTCCCTACAGGTGACCTAATCATTTCTGCCCACAAGGATATTTTTTTGAATCAACATAAATCCATATCAAAAACTTTCATTAAAATACTCATTATGTGAGCATTGCATCTTCATTATTTCTGCATGTCAGGATTGTATTATAATTAGCTGCTTTCCCTATTTTCTTTCCTAGTAGGTAGTTAATTTTAGGAAAAAATAGTAAATTGCTGAATAAACTAGGTGTAGATCTTTAATCGAATACTGTGTGGCATGCTGAAATCCTTCATCATCAGAACTACATGAAAGCATTTGCAAATGAATCAAATAAAAAATTGTCTTACCTAACAAAAAGAAAACATCAGTTGTCATCTAATTAGGTCGGTTAACTAAACCAGAGTTTTTAAATTATTTTTCTTTGTTTTGCCTGACTTTGGAAAATGGATGTCCATTGTCCTGGTTAATTAGTGCCGAAATAGTCAGGTAGGACTGGTTGCAATAGTGCCATTTCACTAGAATAAAGCTTCTGTCACTTCTGTTAATTCTGCTTCATTATCCAGCATGTGTCAGATCAAATATTATGCAGGTGAACATACCATTGCCTAACCATGTTTATACGCCAGAATACTAGTGGTTGCACAAATTGTTCCAAATCCTAGTTTGCTTATTTATTTGATTTCTGTGGCTGCCCATTTTATCAAATGACTCTGGGTGACATACATCATAAAACACAAAAACAAATTAAAAAATTAAAACAGTACAAAATAAATATATATTGCTACCAAGTAAAACTATTCCCTTGAATGTTATCACAAGAACACACCCAAGTAATAGGTCCCTTAACCAGAGGTCTCCACCTTGGTTACTTTAAGAATTGTGGACTTTAACTCCTAAAATTCCTCAGCCAGCTTGTCTGGCTGAGGAATTCTGGGAGTAGAAGTTCACAAGTCTTAAAGTTGCCAAGGTCGGAGACCTCTGCCTTAACCCACTTGGGAACCCAGATTTGGGCCCACAGCCAAGTCTTCATGGTCTTACAAAAGGTCAGCAAGTTCATCCTGGTTTCTAAAGGGAGATTGTTCTAGAGGGCAGGGGCTATGGCAAAGAAAGTATATCTCCTGGTCTCCACAAGTTGACATTTCTTGGCTAATGGGACCCATAATATACCCAACCTGCCAGACCGACTTGGAGAGATAGAAATGACTTTAGAGAAACCAGCCCCTTAGGTAACCCATGAAGAGCTTTAAAGGCATATTATCCTTTAATAGGCACCATGAATAGCATCATCTTTAACAATTCTTGGTGACATAGAGGAGATTACATCCTCCCTATATAGAATAGATAACATCAATAATGCTGCCATCTTCCAGACAATGATATCTTAGGTATAATTTATTTGTTTGTTTATCACAATTGGGACCAAAATTTCCATTGAGAAGAAAGGCAGTTGTTGAGTTGTGCCTGATTTCATAATGTTGATTGTTAAGTGAATTGAATAGTCATTAAGGGAATCCAGCTTCCCTTGACTTTACTTGTTAGAAACTTGCTGGGAATGTTGGTGAATGGTAATCACATTGTAACTGTCATGAATTACACGCCAGTTGCCAAATGCCTGAATTTTGAACACTTGGGTGTGAGGGTACTGTAATAGTGAAAACTCATATTTTTCAGGACCATTGTAACTTCAAATCGTCACTAAATGAATGATTGTAAGTTGCAGACTACTTGTAGAGGCAAGCAACTCACCTAGGAGATTCTGAGCAACTAACATAAAATTGCAACCATAATAAGCAACAACAGCAAAGATAAAGCAAAACATGCTCAGGGCCACCAAATCCAACATCCATGACCCACAATGGGAACATTAAACCATAGAGCTGGGAAAAAACTACATCTTTAATGCCATTTGAAAAGTTAACAGAGTTAAATGGGAGTAAGACCATTTCAAAAGCCTGTCATTGTCATGCTTCCTAAATCCCACTAGACGACATTGATAGAGAGGACTAAAGCATGCCCAGCTTAGAAGAGTAGGATGAGTTGACATTACAGGGAGGTAGTCTCACAACTAGCTTGGCCCTGTGTCATGCATGGCTTTATGGGTGATAACCACATGTTGAATTGTACCCAGAAGTCAATTGAGAGGCAGTGCGGCTCATGAGCTAGTGATGTTACATGAACATAAAATGATATTCCCATAACTACCTGTGCCACTCCATTATGGTTCATCTGCAGTCTTGAAGGGTGATAGGAGTGATCAGGGTGATTCTAACTCAGGAATGGATGTAATTGGAAATAAGGCGATAGCAGCAGAAGATGCTGGATACCAGCAGGACTGTCTATGCCAACCAATATTGGGGCAGCTGATTAGAACAATTAGGGAGAATAGAGTAGAGTAGAGTAGAGTAGAGTAGAGTAGAGTAGAGTAGAGTAGAGTAGAGTAGAGTAGAGTAGAGTAGAGTAGAGTAGAGTAGAGTAGAGTAGAGTAGAGTAGAGTAGACAAAGCTGGAAGAACCTTGGAGGTCTTCTAGTCCAAATCCCTGCTCAGGCAGGAAACCCTATACCATTTCAGACAAATGGTGGTCCAATCTCTTCTTAAAAGCTTCCAGTGTTGGAGTATTCACAACTTCTGGAGGCAAGTTGTTCTAATTGTCAGGACATTTCTTCTTAGTTCTATATTGCTTCTCTCCTTGTTTAGTTTCCACTTGTTGCTTCTTAAGAGAAACTACTTAAAATCAACACTTTTGGATGGTTTGGAGGTTGAAAGGAGAAGCCACTACTTTTCTATAGCAACACTAACACTGTTCAATGGCTTCCTTGTAGAGATAATAGGCTAGCCCTCTCTTTACAGTCCTTTCGAAATTGTTGGACTTGTTTCAGAGGGCTTCCCCTGAGCTTATTTATGATATCTTTGTTCATTCTCATTATTGTTTTGTTTTTGTGTTTGTTTTAAGTGATCGTTGGTTTTACTGCTGTCATGTGCTAAGTTGTTACATTGTTTTAAATGTTACTACGAAGGTTTCTATCCCTATTCTGTGTAAACCACCAAGAATCATTTTGATCCTGGCAGGGAAGAAATATGTTTAATAAATAAATAAAAGGGAAATAAGTCTGCTAAGAATTCTGTTATGCTATTACATATACCTGACGGAAGTTTTTTAAGGGAAGAAAAAAGAATACCAGTTCCGTCAACCTCTGACAGACTAATATGGCTTATTTGACTTTCAATTTTCCCTTACTGCATTTAGCAGTCACAAGACTTCTAGAAATAAAAGCTTCTGATCAAAGGATGGGAAAAGATTTCTCTTAGCGCCACATTGCAAATGAGACAAAGATGTCTAGTGACTGTAAGACCTACTTGATATGTTGAGACTTGTTTCCTAACTAATGCCATGTGAAAAACATTATTTCAGTTCCAGAGAACAAAATATGAAGAAGCTAATTATGTGTCACTACACAGACTCAATTATCCCAAAAGCTTGATAAACAAGCAAAAAAATGGTTATCGAATATTAAGAGTGTTTTACTTTAAGCTTGACATGAGCAATTTTCATACACTGAATGTGTGAATATGAGTAAACCAATTTCACTAAATTTATTCTCAGAGGCTGGATTGTCCAACCCCAATGGTGATTCAACCTTCTGTTACTAAAGATTTTTCTTAGTACTTTATTACGTTAAAAATAGATTAAATTTCTGTACTTCAAAAGAAAAGTATGACTGGTATTTAATTATGTCTTATGAAATCTCTTCTATGGAAGAAGTCAGATATAAATTTGTCTCCTAATTTTATTTCTGAACATATGGCATTTATTTTGTTCTCGAAACTTTTGAGTTATTCTTTTCTATCTAGCAACAAATGCTCCACATATATTTTAAATTGTTTAATCCATGTACTAGTCCCTACATAGTTGTCTATCACAAAAAATAACAGTTCAAAAGGGATGTCAGAAATGAAATTATATTTCTTTTTATGATTATTTTTCATAAAGGTCAATTTTAAGATTTTTTTTTAAAAAAAATTATAATGCAATTTCATAAAGATGAAGTTTAAATAATTAGCTATTCTCTTTTTTTTAAAAAAATGAAAGTTTTATTAAGGTTTATTATAGCATAAAATACAAGAAAAATAAATATTTTTTTAAAGGGGGAAGGGAAGTTCGGGATAAAAAAAAGAGGAGAGAAAAAAAAGTGTTGATTTCCAACTCTTTCCAAAACAGTAAAATACTACCAGTAATACATTTACAGCCTCAGCTTTTTGTCGCACAGAGAAGCAGATGCTTAGATTGGATATGACATTTTTATCCCACCTATCAAGTCCTTCCCAAGGACTTAGGACTTTATAAACCAGTTCTATAACTTCTCCATTATTAAATCTTCAAACTAAATTCTAAATTTCATGTTGTTTCTAAAAGCCAGAAGCAATATCCCAATAGAAACAAGAGGAAATAAAATATCTTTGTTTAAAGCAGTTTCCATTACCATCTTAATCAAATATATTTCCCCCAGTTGTGGGAAGCAATATATATTTGTATTTATATTTATTAATCTTTCTAAATTATCATCATCTGCATTGATTATACTCTTTCAAATTCTTTAATCTTAAAGGGTAAACTCTTTTATATTCATTTTAAGACTCTAAACATTTCTTAAGCAATTTCATCTTTATAATAAAATCAATTCTAATGCATCTTTTTAAACTTTCTTTTAACATACATGCTTTCAAATTTCCTATCAATAATAGTTTGCAAATCTTGGGAATTAATTCAAATATCATCTATCTATCTATCTATCTATCTATCTATCTATCTATCTATCTATCTATCTATCTATCTATCTATCTATCTATCTATCTATCTATCTATCTATCTAGAAATATTTTCATGGGAACTAGCTGAGACCTAGATGTTTTGGGATACCTTGAGAATTCTGAGAATTTCAGTTTTTCAAGAGGTATCAATTTGACAAGGTTTGATTAAATAGATTACAATAAGAAAAATAATTGCTATTTGTGTAATTTAGAGAAGTTCTTCCCAATATAGCTTTCTGATAAGAAGAAAAAATAAAGTTCCTAGATCTTGTATTGATTTTCATCCAACTTTACATAAATAATTGTATTTCCCTTGCTTTGTACAATATTTCCCTGTCTTCTTCCCTTAGCTAGTCCTGCAATCCTCTCCTGAGTGGATGAGTATGCAGAATAATGGAGATGGGGAGAAGAACCCATGTTCTTAGTTGATGTTAGCATAAAATATAAAGTACTTCTTTTTTGCAAAGTTGCTTAGTAATATTTTAAAATTTTCTCAATTTCTAAGAGGTGATTGATGGTATAATCCAATCCACAGACATTAAAAATAAGTGATGATGCATCCACTTCAATTTATTCTTTCACTCTTACATATACTGGCCTAGGATACAAAGCAAATCTCACTGAAATTAGAATGGTCCATGCCATGCCATAACATACCAAGCCATTCCATTCCACTCTACTCCACTCCACAATATGCTAGCATCAAGCTGCAACTACATACCTTTCCCAAATGCAGAAGCCTGATTCATTTAGCTAGATACAATTTCTGCTTACATCTTTCTGTATACTATTTTATTTGGGACTTTTTATATCATTGTTCACCATCCAGAGTCACTTGTTTGAAATGGGTAGCTATACAAATTACTTACTTACTTAATTAAAATGTTTGTTACTAATTGTTATAAGATGGCTTCCAATAGATGAGACCAAACAAATCAGAACTCCGAGGCTAGAAACTTCCTCAAAGAACATGTTTATTGGTTACATAGTATTGGCATGGTCAAAAGTGAAACCAAGTCTAAAATCCCCTCCAAAGAGAAACACTATTACAAAGTTAAACTGCCCACCCCAGTGCTACATTTCCCAATATAATAGTTTGGCGGGCTTTCTAATCAAATGTTCACGCCCCCCCACCTAATCAACAGAAATGATCTTGGTTCCCATGGGACAGTGAAATGTTTAGACTAGCAGAAATCTTCCGCACCCCCTCCCATTCTTGTGGCAACCTAGAACGAGCAAGATGGCTGCAGCCAGGTTCATTGTAAGGTTGACACATGGATGTGTAATGTTAGGAAAGAGGCATACTCTACAGCACTGGAAGCATCTTATTCCATACACGATCATAGGCTATCAGACGGAAATAGCACCAAAAGCCCCTCCGCCAAATATTTCTGCATTAAGTAACAAGTGGGGATCTTGTTATAGTTTTCCAAAATTGTATTTTTCATTTACACAAATGACACAGAAAGAGAAATCCTCTCCTGACATTCTATTTCTTATTATCCTTTTGTTGAAAAATATAATTTATATTTATAAAAGTCCAGCTTAATCATGATTACTATAAATTGGCACATCAGAGACTAGGACAAAATCAATCTAATTATCATTGCACTATTGTCCAATGTAATATGGCAAGATTAGTTAAGACATTTCTTGGTTTAATGGGAGACTTCAGTGAGGTTTACATCAGGTTATTGATTGTACAAGGCATATTGTTCCCACCCATATCTGTATTCTTCTAAAGGACAGCTATTTATTTCAGTAATACATTTTCATTGAACAATCATGCACTGCACAATGTCACTTAATTTAAACCTGAAACAAAAAAAACAGATATTTAATGAATGGATCTTTTGGAATAGAAACCCCCCCCCCCAAGTCTTAGGATATTTTTGTTTCAGGTATAAATTCAGTTATCTTTCTGCAATATAAAAGAATGACTTTCAGCATAACTTCTTTTCATCAAAAGCCTTCAAAAACTACTGAGGCAATTCACACAAAGAAAGCATAACTGAAAAGTCAATTATATCTAGATAATTATGATGTGATGCAAATGAACAAACGGATGGTTTTCAAGGACTTGAAAAATAGCATCCAGCTATCTGATTTTCAGTTACTAAGGTCATTGTGACATAAAACCAGTTAAGCAAATGTCAACCAAAAAAACCAAAAACACATATCTGTATTTGTTAAGTCCTACAGTGACATTTGTAAACATCAGTTTAAACCCCCTTCTCCAGTCTGGTAATAGGCAAATGTCTTCCCAAAGATCTGATGACTTCCAAACTGAACAGCTGATTTAAAGAGGTTGGTTGGAAGAAAGAAAAATAACTTGAAGAATAGGCTCCACCAGGTTTTTAAAGAGCAAACATCAAAGGATGGGGGTAAGTAACACACAGCAACAAGGTGTGTTGTACCTCCATCAGTTGTGTGGAGCCAAATCTGAGTTTTAATACCAGCTTAGTAAAGAAGTTACTTTTATTCTTCAGCAGCTGGGGCAAGTACCTTGTGACATAGTCTTATGGAAGAGGGGTGTAACGAAGAAAACTATAAGAAGCCATTCTCAAGACTAGTAAAACATAGAAAGCTATGTTCTTTAGCACAGCAAGAGCTGTTCTTGATAGTTATTAGCAGAGGTTTATTCTCTGACAATACAAGTATTTTCAAAGCCCAAAATTGTTGTACAGTCTCTTCTGGATAAAATCCGAATCCCGGGCATATCTGCTCAATAATATACAATCCTCGAACTCTGGGAGGAATATAAATCAGCTGTTTATTGTTAAAAAATTTAAAACAATAAAAGCAACTATTTACAATACTAAAACAAACTGTTTGTTTTAGTATTGTAAATAGTTGCTTTTATTGTTTTACATTTTTTAACAAGAAACAGCTGATTTATATTCCTCCTGGAGTTTGAGGATTGTATATTAGTGAGTATATATATGTATGTATGTATGTATGTATGTATGTATGTATGTATGTATGTATGTATGTATGTGTGTATATATATATATATATATGTGTGTGTGTGTGTGTGTGTGTGTGTGTGTGTGTGTTTTCTGAGGTTTTCGTGGGTGTTTGTATGTAGGTCTTTGGTTATTCGGGTTTTCTCCCGCATAAAATTGGAAGTGTCTTGGCGACGTTTCGACGAAGTCCCATTCGTCATGTTCAGGCTGGTGTCTTCAGCTTCGTGCTTCTAGGAGTAATGTGTGATTGCAGCTGTTTCTTCCTTTTAACTGCCAGTGGGGTTTGAACTGATTGGGTGGGAGCTTGGCTGTGTTCTGATTGGGTGGAGGTGTGTTCTGATTGGTTAAGGGGCTTGGCTGTGCTCTGATTGGATGGGGGATTGGCTGTGCTCTGATTGGATGGGGGAGTGTTCTGTTTGGGTGGGGGCTTTGTTGTGCTTGGGTTAGTCTGAGTTGCAGGGGGATTTGAGATGGTGAGCTGCATTGCTGTTGTTTGGCTTCGTGTTCGTGGTCGTGCCACATCTTTATGGTGGGTGTCAGTTTGCTTCATGTATGGATTGGAGGGGTTTAAAGTGGCCAATGATGCAGCTGTGGACTGGCTTCTAGTTTGTGGTTGTGCCTCATCATCTGTATGGGTTTGGGTTTGCTTTTTGCGTGGATGTGTGGTGGTGACATCCTGTGTGGTTTTCGTGAGTGTGGGTCTGGTGTCATTCTTTGTGTTAGGAACTCGTTTGCCAATAAGGGCGGGTTTCCAAATGGCTGGTAGGCGGGAGGTATCATCTCGTTTATTCATGCTGTGTGGGCGTTTTTCTATCTCGATGGCTTCTCTGA
>NW_015387574.1:86422-88217 GCF_001527695.2 Protobothrops mucrosquamatus
TCTATATCCAATAACGTCACAAAATAGTTTTAGGCGGCAAAATGAGCAAAATGAGTTTCGCGGTTCAGTTTCAGTAGAAATAAACAGGCTTACCATAAGTTGTTCGTGGCTCTGCAAACATGGATGGAGAACTGAGCTGACTGAGCGTCTGCCTGCTTCTCCCTCAAACCCTCCAGTTGCCTTCATTCCAGCACGCCGAGGGGGGCTTTTTCTTTTTTAGCTCCTTTTCATTCTCCCGTTCTTCCTCCCTTCTCCACTTCGAGCCCGGTGGGGCCGCAACCTTCACAATTGCGCGCCGAATAACTTGAGGCAGGTGCGCGCCCCGCGGGAAATCCTCGGGGACAGGGTGGCGCTGCGACGGGTGGAGGCTCACGCCGCCTCTCGGCGCAAAGTCAGGAGTTTGCCCGGGCTGGAGTAGCCGTGGCTGCCGCTGCCGCCGCCAGGCAAGCAGGCGGAGCGCAGCACCAGGGGAGGGGGAGCAAGCGGCGAGCGCTTCCCTCCATGCCTGGGCTGGCGGAGCCGCCGCCGCCAGTCAAGCAGGCGGATCGCAGCGCCAGGGGAGGGGGAGCAAGCGGCAAGCGCTTCCCTCCATGCCCGGGCTGGTGGAGCCGCCACCGCCAGGCAAGCAGGCGGATCGCAGCGCCAGGGGAGGGAGAACAAGCGGCGAGTGCTTCCCTCCATGCCCGGGCTGGTGGAGTCGCCGCCGCCGCCAGGCAAGCAGGCGGATCACAGCGCCAGGGGAGGGGGAGCAAGCGGCGAGCGCTTCCCTCCATGCCCGGGCTGGCAGAGCCGCCGCTACCGCCAGGCAAGCAGGTGGAGCGCAGCACCAGGGGAGGGGGAGCAAGCGGCGAGCGTTTCCCTCCATGCCTGGGCTGGCGGAGTCGCCGCCGCCGCCAGGCAAGCAGGCGGAGCGCAGCGCCAGGGGAGGGGGAGCGAGCGGTGAGCGCTTCCCTCCATGCCCGGGATGGCGGAGCCGCTGCCGCCGCGCCGCTACAGTAGGAGCACCAACTCTGCGCGCGGGCAGCGCTGGTGCCGCTCTCCGCGCAAGTTCCCGCGGCCCGGGGGAGGTGCGCGTTGCGTCGGGGAAGGTCTGGGCCCGGAAGGGGGGCCAGGTTGACTCTTTCCCTCTCGCCTTTGCCGCCCTGATGCGGTCGCGAAAAGTTGCGAGGCGGTGGGCGCGGAAGCTCCCTTTCCCTTTTCTCTCTGCCCCTTTCCCGACTCCGGGGTTGTTCCGAGCAAGAGGGGAATCTCTGCTGGCCTCCCGCGGTTCCCTCGGAGTCTGAATGGGTCACCGGCCAAGCACTTGGCTGACATTTTTTTTTCCCTCCACATTCAAGTAGTCTACGGGTCGGGAGAATCTCGTTTCAAGGTAACTTCCCATGAACTTTTTGTGGCCATGTGTATTCTTGGAGGGCCGGTTGGTTGAGAAGTCGTAATCCCCCCCCTTTTTAAAAAAACTTAAATATGGCTTCATTTGAAGAGAAGAGGCCTCATGAACTATTTGGCTGTTTTTCTGTCTTCTCACTACACCGCCCCCGCCCCCCCCATGGTGGTGTATGTGATCTTTAAACTCTCATTCCGGGACTCTGTTGGGACTGCTGCTTGCTCTAAAAAGCACTACGTTGTTCGGTGAGATGTTAATCCGACTACAACTACAATTCTGCTTTCAGTTGAAAAACAACTGCTCGATATGCTCTGCTGTTTTACATTTACCAGTAGCTGCCTCATTTCCCACCCTAGGCTTATACTCGAGTCACCATTTTTTCCCAGTTCTTTGTGGTAAAATTAGGTCCCT
>NW_015387574.1:88233-102247 GCF_001527695.2 Protobothrops mucrosquamatus
GGCTTATATTCGGGTCGACTTATACTCGAGTATATATGGGGTATATGTACTGTACTGCATTGCATTGTTATCTATGAGTCAGTTTGGCATAGTGATTGAGGCAACAGGCTAGAAACTGGGAAACCGTGAATTCTAGTCCTGCCTTGGGCATGAAGCCAGCTGTGTGACTCTGAGCCAGTCACTTTTTTTCAGCCCTAGGAAGGAGACAATGGCCAACCACTTCTGAAAAACTTTGCCAAGAAAACTTCCAGGATAAGAGAAAGAGAGAAGGATAATGTTTTAGGCCGTATTTGCTATTTGGTATGTTGTCATTTACAGAACCAGTAAGCCAAAATATTAGTAATGCTCAGTATTGTACCAATTTATATTTAACACATTTTATTAATATTTACTGTGAATTAATAAATAAACTTTCCTGTATACTGAAGTGGACTTCAGATTACAAATAATTCTACAATTAAGTTGGCAAGTGAAAGAGGTAGTACAGCAGAAAAATTCATAGCTCCCTTTTCTTAGATTCACTTAGATCAGATAGCCATTGTAGAAATTTGATAAATAAATAATGCATTTTGTATGGCTCTGGCATATTTATGATTTATAACAAAAAATAAAAAATGAAAAGCAATAGTAGTTTAATAGTACCTTTGATAACTTTAATATTGCAAAACTAGATAATGAGGATAGTATACTTTTCACAGTTTTATGATATTTACAGTATTCACATAACTGAGTAAGAACAATTTTGAATTTCCAGTACATATTTATAATTCCTAATACAACTGAAGTTTGTTATTAATCTTATTTTACAAAGTAGGGCGCATGTGTTTATCTTTCTAAAGTTGATGATTAAATTCAGATTCATAATTAATGTTTTGAATATATTGTCTTTTTTTAAAAAAAAGATTAAAAGGACTGTCAATTACTTTATGGAATTCATTTCTTTGGGGAATTCATTCTTGCAATGTCCAAATATTCTAGTCATTTCACCTAATTAAATGGCTCGTTATTAAATGGAAAAACTTGAAATAGTACATTCATTTGCAGGAATTCTTATTTTCAATTCTCAATAGAACTTTTTCACTGCACGCATGGAACACATTAAGATTAATGGTTCAGAAAAGCTTACAAAGGGGAACCAACAGATTTTTCAAAGGCTCTGTTATTTCTAAAGAGAGCCCCAAGTGCCTTTGTCCTTCACAAATATGGATGTAAGGTGCATATAGTACAAGGTAAGCTGTAATTGTCCATTTAAAAATAATAATTCTTTAAAGACATGGATCACTTCCCCTTTTAAAAACCCAGTTTCTTTGACGTCAGTATCTTCCGTGATTTTGAAGAACTGACCTCCTCAAAGTGTGGGTGTGTGGTGCCATAGATGAAAAGCATTGTAGTGACGCACAATTGACTTCATTAGAGAGATGCCATGGAGTCAAAGATTTAATGAGGTGCTCTGGTGTGTAATCAACCTCACTAATGGGTACTCACTTTGAGTATATTATTCAACAAAGATGAATTACTTACAATAGAGGAGTACAAAATGTAATATTTGTAACATTGTACAACTAAAGACTTAATGAGCCAGCCCTGAAACCATATCTTATTTCAATAGCAACTAAACTAGCTAAGGGACATTTGAAGGTTGCTTTATTTTGCATATACCTTGTTGACTCAAAAAGTTACCAAGTTTATAATGAGCAACAAAAATTTCATTTTATATATTCATATGCATTTAAAAAACTGGACAAAATTATGTTAGAGAGCCAAAAGAATAGTTTGGTCACATGTAGATCAAACGATATAATCACTGAGAAAGTCTGAAGAGGTTCAGATATACCAAATCAGTCAGGACATTTGTAAGGTACCAAAATCCCATGCGCAAAGCTACATAGAGGGAAAATATTCTCTTGAATTACATACCTAGTACACGGAATTTGATGACTGAACAGTGCAAATGGATTTTCCATGTCTGTACTATAACAAAAAGACTGATATTGCAACATTGGAAAGAGAAATGTAGGGTACTATTTACTGAATGGATTGAAGACCTGATTGTTCTTGCTACTTATGAGCAGATTGCCTATAGACAATCTGAGTAAGAACAATTCGTACTTTATATGAATAAGTATAATGAAATAGGATGCATTCATACAAAATATGGTAAGTTAAAAAAATAATATAAGAATTTATTAGAAATAAATTGTAGGAGAAAGAATAGCAGGGACAGTGGTAGGTGTGAAAAGAGAAATCAGCCTAGAATCACTATGTAGCCAAAAGGTCCAACCCCCCGTGACCCTTATGTAACTTTAACCAAGTGCTGACTATTAGTTGAGAAGATTCCTGGGCATAGTCTTTTATCAATAAATCAATTAAATTGAAATTTCATTTGTGGACCTGGTCTTTTGCACCTGACATAAATAGATATATGCTTGTACAATCTTTGTATTACATAATTATATGTAGAATTGTAACAGTTGTAACAACATACTATACTCTAAATTTTAATTTTTGTTGTATTTTTTCACTTATTTTTAAGCACTTGTCATGCACTCTTTTGTGTTTTCTTCCTTTTTTCTCCTCTGTTTCTGTTATTATTCTATTCTATTCTATTCTATTCTATTCTATTCTTATTTTTAAAGTATGCCATCTAGAGTTACTTTTCATGAGATGGTTGGCTATATAAATTTGATTAATTAATAAACAAGAACAAAAATAAATAATTATTACAATAAAGGAAATGACAGAAAGTTTAGGAACTTAAATGGATGGACAGAAAAGGACTTCAAGTACTATGAGGGCAATTTGGAAATAAACCTCCGTTTGAGCATGTGCAAGAAATAAGCAGGGATAGTGATGCCTGCCCTATGGCGCCATGCGCAGTAGTTCACTGGGCAGTGAGGAGTGGATGGAGAAGATTGTGTGGCAGTTGACTCGTGCACTAGATCAATTGAAAATGAACCCTGACATAGAAATTCCTCCAAATGTGAGGTCCGTGCAGTAATATGATTCTTGTGTGAGAAAAAACTTCTGACAGCTGTGATTCATCACAAACAGTGTAATGTTTACAGACCAAATGTGATGAGTGAAAGTGTCGCATGTTTAAAGATGGATGAACTGACGTGCATGATGAGGCAAGAAGTGGCCGCCCATCTATAGTCAGCGATGAACTCATACAGGAAATTGACAAAAAGGTCCATGAAGTCCATTGGTTCATGATATCTGCACTTTCTTTACACTTTCCCAAAATTTCTCAGCCTGTTTTGTACAAGGTAGTGACAGAAAATTTGGGATACCGCAAGTTCTGTGCTTGTTGGGTACCAAAACTCCTTTCTGAGGAGCACAAAACACACCAAGTGGGTTTCTCACACATTATGCCGAGGAAGGAGAACAATTTCTTAACAGAATTGTGACTGGTGATGAGATCTGGGTGTCATACGTGAACCCCGAAAGCAAACAGCAGTCAATGGTGTGTCATACGCACTCACCAAAGAAACCCAAAAAAGTTTGGCAAACATTGTCAGCCAGAAAGGTTATGACAACAGTATTCTGGGATGCTAAAAGAATACTTCTAGTGAAGTTCATGGAGCGTGGTTTGACCATCAATTCAGATGTCTACTATGAAGCATTACGCAAGCTCAGACGAGCCATCCATAACAAGTGTCGGGGCATCCTGACTTATGGTGTGGTGTTGGTTCACGATAATACTCACCCACACACCACTAGACGCACCCAAGAACTTTTGAAGCAGTTTCATTGGGATGTTTTTGATCACCTCCCTATAGCCCAGATTTGGTGCTGAGCAACTACCACCTTTTCAGGCACATGAAACAGTGGCTTGCGTCACACCGCTTCAACGATGCTGTTACAAGGTGGCTTCATTCCCAGGCGGGAGATTTTTTTGCAGAACGAATTTCAAACCTGGTAAGATGTTATGACAAGTACCTCAATTTGAATGGCGATTATGTCAAAACATAATGTAATGCTGTAGTTTTCTAATGTGTATAATAAAAGTTCTGTATCTGTGAGTGTCTGTCATTGATAACCAAATGGAGGTTTATTTCCGAATTGTCCTCGTATAAATCCTAGATACTCTAGAAAAAATATCAACACTAATACTTATTCAGTCCTGAAAAATCATACTCATATACAACTAAGGTATATTTGTTTCTTTTAAAATAGACAAAAGCTCTCTGTTAAGCAACATTAGATTAAGTTATTAGCAATAGTTGTATCCAGGGCTTTTTTTCTCATAGAACGCCCAGAACGGAGTTCCGGCACCTTTTTTGGATAGAACCTTGTAGGGTAGGCAAGGCGGGTTGTATGACGTGTTTGAGTTCAGGCACCTTTTGGGGGGGGGGGAAGCACTGGTTGTATCTATACTGTTTATATTTTTTGTCTATTTTTTTTTAGCGTAATCTATTTCATTTTCTGGACTTCTTTTAAATACCTGGAAATGTCAACATTTAATCAGAAGTTGCGGATAACAAATATAGTTTTATCTTGTTGCCAACCATGGCACACAAACTTCAGTGGAGTCTTCTGTTTTGCTCTTTGTTTTAAAATGATTTGTCTACCGTGGAGGGGGCGATATCAATGTATAGTCTACCCAGGCAGAAGAAAAGACAAATAATCTATTTTGACCAGTGGAATTGATCCTCCTGTACCAAGCTTTAGTTATAGAGTAACTGAATATAACTCAGAAGAAAAATGTAAATTAATCCTGATAACTTGGCACAGAAGTTCTGCTTGAAATAGAATTGATTTCATTTTATCACTACAATCAAGGCATCTAATGAAATGAAGAGATGACTAAAATCATACTGAGGAGAAAGACATATGAAGAAAATCAACTTCCTAAGAATCCAGCATTTTCCAGCTAGATATTTATTATTTGGCTTCATTTCTGCTGGCAGTTAACCCGCGTGTACTTCACTACTTTTTAAACAAGATTTTTATTTCCCAATAGTTTTCTCTTGATAATTTTCTTTGGTTCTTACCCTAAGACTTTAGCTATAGTCAGAGATATCATTGCTGTCAGTCACCCAGCTGATTTCAGTAGAATTAGGTTAGTACACTTACAGCAGAGTCTTGCAGAAGTGTACAGAAATAGGCCTTGTAATGTGAGCATAGAAGAGCCACTTTTGTACTGAGTGAACACTTTTGCTTTCCTATTGTTAAACTGAAATTTGCACTATCCCAGTTTGCCCATTCATCCTCTGTAATTAACATTTAGAGTTGACTACACATCAGGAAAAAATTTTCTCTGAGTAAACAAGAGGTAATTTTTTTTAAAGGGTTTGATGGAGACTCTGAAATAGACTTAATACATCTAATTGAGGAAAGATTTTATCTGGTTTTTTGGGGGGAAGATAGATTGGCTTTGGAGACTGGATTTATTGTATTCAATCAATCAGCAAATGGTAAGAGGGGGTATAAAGAAACAAATGTGGATATTTGATCCAGTTCCCAGTAAAGTTAATATTTGGGATAATTGGGGATTGAAGCTGTAGTAAATTTTCTTTGAGTTGATTACAATAACAGTTTGTTAATAGGGGTTTTTGGCATTTCAACCTTGCCTTTCTCTTATTATTGTTCACAATGTTGATATAATATGCTCATTACTATTCTTTTTGTTAACCATTTTGTTATTAATATAGTTTATAGATGGCAGGCTAACAATTTGTAGATTTAGTAGTTTAACAGTTTAAAATTATTTTGGCCTGTCTCGAAAGAGGTGGGAAATCAACATTGTTATTTTATACTAATCAGCATTCAACTAGAGAGGATGTTATGTGTATATGTGTTTGGGTTTTTTTCTATTTTTGAAGACACTTTTTTTGTTAATGTCTTTTTGTTATGATTTTTTTTGCTTTTTTAATATTTTGATGTTTTGTTTTTTTAATCTTCTTTGAATAAACTGAAATTTTCTAACAAACAAAAAATTCTAAAAGAAAACAATTTCTGAGTTACATTGTTGTAGAGAAAGCAAAATCTTGATGGGATTTGTTTTTCTGGAGAGAAAAAAGCTAAATAACTATGACCGATGAGAGTTGGAAACTTTCATAGTATGTGGAAGAGACATGTAGAGTTTACACAAACTAATGAGTATTATATTTATTCAAGCGGATTATTTATGAAACTTTATCTTGGTTGCTCAAGTAAGAGTAAAAGAAATAGCTATGCAATTGCACTGAAAGTCCCACAAATAAACTGGCTCTGATACTGTACAACTATACCTGAAGGTTATATCAGAATGTATATATGTAGGCTTTTAACACTCCATTTGGTGATGATAACACAAGAAATTAGAAAATTGTGAAGTTTGGGGCCTAAGTTAGAAGATTAAACTGAGCCGATGTAAGAAAGGATCAGGTACTGAAACAAGAGCCCTTGCTCACTAGAAATGGCTGTAAACCAAAGGGGCATTTTAGATATTGATGTGCACATAACATCTCAAAAATATTTGATGGTTAGTGACATCTTCTCTAGAATTTGCACCCCTAATAAATTCTGGCAAAAGAAAATGGAAAGGAAAAGAACATGGCAAGTGAATGGTCATTTGATCCTTATAATTTTTGGATGGACATTAACATTATAGATGAGAAGACCTCAAGTACTGCAAATATTGTGGAGAACATAATTATTTCTAAGAGACAGCTAAACTCAAAGACTACACATGGACAACTCTGAGAAAAACACATCAACAGCAGCACACTTGTAGTACAATCATGTACAGTAAATCTATAACAATACAAACCCATACCAAGATAACTTCAACTCTTTCCAGCCATATAGCTTTGGATTCTTCATTTGCAAACAAGGCAAATGATCTGAAGGTTTCACAAGTTTCCCACTTGTCGAGGCTTATAGAGCATTGGAGGACAATATGCAGCTTTAAACCAGTTTGCCCATGCAGTGGTCATCTTATTTTTATAACTGAAAGAAAATTATATCCACTTCAAATATCTACTGACGATCCTTGCCAAATTAGTGTCAAATGAGATCAAACCATGAAAGTCACAATACTTGATAATACATTAATGCAGAAACATATATAAACCCAGGGTCATCTGATACATAAGAAGAGTAAAATATAAACTATACCCTCAGGTGAAATTTAGGGGAAGAAAAAGAAGGCACATCTGTCAAGCCAAGTAAGAAAAAGTGAGAACTGGAAGAGCACTGTTATTCCTAAACAGACATTCTAATTAAGTATAACAATCTTTTCAAGCTTTTGGGAACAGCTGACAAAAGAAACAACAGACCAAAAAGCCACACAGAAAGAAAATAGAAGCAAACATAGTACCTTATACAGGAAGAAAGGTCTTTAATAAGGTTAAAAGAACAATTCAGCAGCATCCATTTGCTGCAGGAGACTCTATAACTGGAACAAACTCATCTAGAAAATAGCTGGAGAAACTCTTCTTCTGGGGACTAATAGAGAAGTTCCATGCAGAAGGTGGGCCCTGCAACTAATTAAAGTTAAATTGGTTTTTATCAATTGTGGAAAACCTAGTGACTTACTCTCTCAGATAGGACAAAGATTGCATCTAGCTCATCCAACTCTCATGCACAAACGCTTAGACTTGTTTCAGACAATATTTTAAAGGTGGAATAACATAGTTGGATTACAGCAATTGTGCGTCAGCAAGAGCACCAGTAAATTTGACTCTGTTAATAAGGCACAAATGATCTATTAATTTAAATACCTTCTTCAGGCAAGAGACCTCTGAGTAACTAAAAATTTCAGCAACATTTTGTAGCCCCTCTAGATAAAACTCATTTACATAATCCAATCCTAGACATGATTTTCTTACTTGAAGAAATAGAGCTTACACATTTAATGAATTGCCCTCTATGGAACAAAATCGTATCATAGCTAAACTGCCCTGGTTAAGAGAAGAATTGATTAATAAACAGGCACAATTACCACCTAAAATTTGATCTTCCTAATCTCAAACGCTCTGAAAAGGAGGGAACAATTCATCAAACAATGCAAAATCAGAGGAGAAGCAAGCTCTGTGGCATGGGAGAATGCATCCCCCTTTTTTTCTTCCTAGTGTTTTTTCCATATGTGCAGTCTTTCTTTCTTTCTTTCTTTCTTTCTTTCTTTCTTTCTTTCTTTCTTTCTTTCTTTCTTTCTTTCTTCTTCTTTCTTTCTTTCTTTCTTTCTTCCTTCCTTCCTTCCTTCCTTCCTTCCTTTTTCTTTCTTTTCAGATCAACTAAATGTTGATCCATTTGACAGAAAACAGGAATTAATCCATTATATGAAAATCATGTAGTTTCTTGCCATAGACATCTAGGAACCTCACAACCACTTTCATTTAATTCTTTAAGATTCAATCACAACAGTATCCAGCAAGCAGGAGGTCTAAATCTGTCTGTTGGATTTAATAAGCAAATGATGAGATCAGACTAAACTTCTCAGACAAAATAACATTATACCTTCGTCCAATGGTTACTCAAGACACATTATTGATATTCAAGGAACAAATAAAAACAAAGCTCCTATTGTGTTAAATCAAATTGATACTAATAGTGACCAAGTTATAAATGAGATATATTGAGTGAACATTGTGACAACTCAGTCTGGAATCTATAGGTGACTTATCCAACCCAGGATGAAATATGGCAGGAACGAATGCTCAGTCAACTGAGAGATTTCTTCTTTTTGAATTATGATAGCAAATAAGATTGCTCAATAATCTGAAATGTTTATATACCGTGATTTTAATGCAAGAATGGGGTGTAATAAGCATAAAGCATGACATTAATGAACTACATTTTAGTTTCCCATAGACTGCAAAGTAAATCTGGCAGGTCTTAAACTCCTAAATCTGCTTTACAAATGGAATTTTAAAATTTTGAATTAGCCTCCCTGAAGAGATTTTCCCAATAATTATACATACTTATCAATAAATGGAAGCCACCATTATAGACAACGTATGTATATCCTATGCCAAAATAGAACAAAATCAAAATATGGATGTTTTTGTATGAGGCTGTAACAATCTATCACATTTCAGTGTACTGGTTTTTAAATCAGTGGAAGGCAAAAATATATAATGACCATAGACCTGCACTACAACTCTCTGCCCAAAAAATAATTTAATGATCCATTAATTTAGCTGATAAAATCACTGCAATACTTCACTCAAGCCATCTGGCAGATATTCAGTTTAAATTGACTATGCTGACCCAGCTTCTCCAGTTATCATGAGCTACTATCAACAAATAGTTGAACAGTTAAAATCAGACTTAAGACAAGATGACCCTAAGCTAACATCATTTGATAGAAGCTTATTTTGGTTAAATTCTTTAGTAACATAATGACCCCTCTGACGAACTTCTCCAGGAATGCAAACATTATCTGAGGTGTGTTATTAAGCCCATCTTTCTAAGAGGCACTCACAAAACTATGCCAAATGATGTCACATTTCTTAATATCCGATATAATACAATGTGTAAGGAAATTCTTTAAGACTTTACACATTATTTACTATTTTTCCCTATTTCCACTTCAGCACACAGAACGTTGAAGCCTCTCTTGAAAGGAAGCATTCACGCAATCACAATTAGGATAGTTGGCAGACAGCATCCCATGCTCACAGGATCACTATTTGCAACTTTCACAGCTGATCTGATCTGATTCACATAAAATTGAATCTTATTTAGCAATCACAGCTGGGATTGGCAATTCTGTCATAAAGCAAAGTGGTTGCTAAGTGAAAAATCATGTTACTGTGCTTCTGATATTACTTCAGCTTTCTTTTACAGATCTGTGAAGGTCATAAATGCAGACATTGGTTGCAAAGTTACTTTTTCATCACCATCATACAGTAACTCAGAATGGTTGCTGTCTGAAGCAGTTGCTAAGTGACGTCTACCTGTAATGAATGACTAGCTTACAATATTAATTCCCATTGTGATTGTTAAGTGAATCCCCACACTGAATTAAAGGCAATATCATCTGACCATGACTTTCAACTTCCCACTAACTTTGATTGTCAGAAGCCAGCTGTGAAGGTTGCAAATGGTGATCCCATGACCATTGGATGTTGCAACTGTCATAAATACACCCTGGTTGCCAACCAACCTAATTGTGATTGCGTGATTGCAAGTATGCTGCAATGGATACAGCTTCAAGGACCAGTCATAAGTTTCATAAGTCTCAGCACCATCATAACTTTGAAAAGTTGTTGAATGACCGGTCGTTAGGTGGAGACCACCTGTACAGTGATATTTATTCAATATTGACTAATGTTTGTCTAAATTCTAATGTTTATATAGCTTACATCTTTAGATATTTTTTAAAAAGAAAACATTATGAATTCTGGAATGTCAATATTGATAAGCATAAATTGGTTTAAATTTTGCATCCAAAGCTAAATATGGAATTAATCACTGCTGAAGTAATTTTTGGCACAGCATCGCCATATTTGAAATTCTAATTCCAGATTCATCCTTATACCTGTTAGACATTAAGTAAATCATGTTTTCATGTATTCTAATAGTTGTTAATGAAATGTCGAGTCCCAATTACTTGCATTTTATCTACTGGGATTTTGTTTTGTTTTGTTTTGTTTTAATTGCTGCTAATTTTATTAGCCTATTCAATAGATTTTTGTTGTTACTTGTATGAGAATGATAATGTAAAAGTATACTTAATAAACCCATAACTTCATACAGGTCTAAGAGTATGTCTGAAAATATTTCCTTCGTTTTGCTTGAATTTTCCCAATATTCTTCTTGTCATTAAATGCTCTCTATTCAGCAATAATAAAACCTCAATTATCAGCAGTAAGAAGGAAATTACACATCACATTATTTCCAAAGCCTTCAACTGTAAGTGATAGCAATTAAAATATATCTTACACACCTAAACGGTTTCCTCCTGAATCAATAGAAAGCAATTCTGATATGAATCACTGTATACAATGAGTAACACAAACTCAATTATTGTCAAAATCCGTGTTCAATTCTTCATACAATTACTCGTTATGGTTGTCTTTCTGGTTCTCCTTCGTTTAATCAAATTATATTATTTTCCTCCCAGAATCTCTTCAGTCCTTGCGTATTACGGACATTTATGAATAGTGTCACTTGGTTGATTGGTTGTTGTTTTTAACCCAGTTTGAATTTGATTATTTATTTACCTGTCAAGGTATGCATTCTTTGATCTGTGTGTCCTTTTTACAAATTCATTTCTTTCATCTTCCTTCCTTAAACTGTGTGTCACCCTGAACTGTTCAGAAATAAAAGGTACAAGGAAAGTAAAGCAGTAAATGAAAAGCTAAAATATACAGTTTTTATATGTGCAGTATACAATGTTCCCTTATCAAAGCAGCCATCCTTTCTGGAAACCTACAAAAACTCCAGATTAAATATAAAGAATTATCAGTTTGAGAAATTGCAACAACTGAATTGCAGTTATAATACAATAATATCATACCCAGCAAGCAGTTTCAAAACCTGGGCATTCAGCAGAAGAAGAAAAAAAACTATTGGAAACTATCAGTTTGGGCCATCTGCCTCTCACCACAAAATTGTGAGCCTCTCCAAGCATTTCTTTATGTTTAAACAGTTTTTTTTGTGGAAAAGCCATGCCATGGCTGTAGCTCTAGTTCAGCAACAGTAGTCGAAATATTGAACAAAACTTAGAAAGCAGAATTTATGTGTCAGAGATGATATGTAGAAGCTTGGTGAAAGTTAGCTTTTACTTATGTGGCTTGGTTTGTTTTTAGCTAGTTGTGCTGCTCAGTTCTCAGCTGTCAATATGGAGTTTTCTGCAGATATGAAGCAGTTTAGCAGAAGCTTCCCTGCACCTGTACCTGGCTGCATTCAATCATTGCTTTATCTGATTCTCTCACAAAATAAGCAAACTAATTCTTTGCTCAATAATCTAAGCCACAACAAAAGAAACTGAAATGAAGGAGTCTGTTTTTAACTGACTGTTTTTGAGCAGTGTGTGAGTACAGTTGGTATTCAGACAGCTTTGGTGGAAGAATGAAAGGGATATTATACAGATAGTGATTTGTTGCACCTCCTGTATATGTCGGAGTAGAGTTCTTAAACAATCTGTATTGGGGATTTAGATTGCAATAAGTAACTTCTACAGGGGAAAGTCAAAATTGGCAAGATGGGAGATGGAACATGCATTGTACAAATGGGCAGGGATTTCACCGCAATGTTCTGTCCACCAATTTGTCCATTTTGAACAATCCAGCGGAAACCGCTGGCGGCAATCCAACTTATCCTCGCTTAACAAAAGGTCGCATGCAATACTTTTAATAGAAAAGATCAGAGGAAAGCAATCTCATAACTATTTAGAGAGGAGTAACTCCCTGTTAGCAGGAGGACTTCCAAATTTATCTTCAGAGGAGCCTGTGCACGGCTGCATTATTATGCAATCCTACATAGAAGAAAATTATGCTGAATACACTGAGAATTACAGGTGAATAAGTCTGAATGTTAAGTTCACTGTTATTTTAGATTTGATTTAGCCTAACCTGCTTTATAAAATCTGATTTAAAACTAAATGATATAAACTGAATTTTAAAACTTTCAAGAACGACATTTAATCTACCAACCTTAATAACTGCTTAATATAATTATTTTTAATCATTTCAATGTTGTAATTTTTACACAAATGTTTCAGCAATTCCTCATTTTAAAATATTATATTTACACCTTTTGTCCCCCCCCCCTTTTTTTTTTTAAGAAAATCTTTTATTGTGTCCTGGAAACCTGCTGAGTTGGTTTCATGTAGGCCAGGGGTCTTCAAACTTGGCCTTTTTATGACTTGTGGACTTCAACTCCCAGAATTCCTCAGCCAGGCACGCTGGCTGAGGAATTCTGGGAGTTGAAGACCACAAGTCATAAAAGGGCCAAGTTTGAAGACCCCTGATGTAGGCTTTTCTTCATAAAACCTGGACCCAATTCAGCAGAGTTTTGGGATGTAATAAAAACATTTCAGAAAAGAAAATATCAAACGGCTGCCCTCCATTATTGGGTTCATTACTAAAAGCAAGTTGTATTAGCTGAATATAATATTTATTTGTTTATGTTCATGCAATTAGCTGTCTTGTTTGTCCTAACCTTTTTAGGATGCTAACAAGCCATCCAAGTAAATGAGATTATACACAACAGCAACTCTCTTGTGGGAGAAGAAAGTGTTCTGAGATTTAAGTAAAAGCAATGAAAAGCCCTAAGGATGGTTTCAGTTAATTGGCTTTAGATAATAAGAAGTCTGAGCCCTAAGTTGTATATAGTGTTCTAATGAAGTATGCATACAATAAGTTTATTTTAAATTCCATTTAGTTGCCAGAATGCTCAGATGCTATAATAACTAGGAAGTTAGAAGACGTAAACTAGGCAAGTAGTTCAGCTATTTGAAAATGAGAGTTAGGCAACACTGTATTCTCTTAATTTTTGTGGTATTTAAAACAAATGTAGTTCTTTCAATTATATAAATTTGTAAAGACAAAGTTTCTTTAGCTGAACTGCCAGTGACTTCATGGATAAATCCACAGTTTTATTGGAAGCAATATCGAAGTGATTAATCACCTCCCTAATTTTGTTTTTGTTTTATTTTTTGTTTAATTTCCTAGATTAGCCAGCAGATCTAGAATTTCATGATAATACTTACCTTATTATTAACAATGTTTAATGCTGCTTAACTTTCTAAGATCACCCCAACTTAATGCACTGATGATTAAATTGTTTAGTTAATTTTGTATGGGTGGTTTTATATAGCTACCAGTCTGAATGTATGGTGTGATTTCTTTGTCCAACAGAACACAATGCCTGATATTACATGCATTAGATCCTGCTTTCTGTTATTTGATTCTGTCATTATGTGATACACATGGAGACTGGTTCCCAAATGGAGAATTTTGTAAAATCTCTATAATTCTACTATATATCATGAAGAATGGGAAAGATGGAAATAAAAGAATATTGGTGTAGCTAATAACCCTCTATGTTCTTGTATGTTACTAATTTGCTTATCTTTCTT
>NW_015387574.1:102505-134600 GCF_001527695.2 Protobothrops mucrosquamatus
TTCTTCTCGGTAAGGAAATCAATAGTGCTAATAAGAAAAGAGGTCACCTGCTAGGTTTTTGACACCTGATAAAACTAAGATTTTTATGTTGCTGTTCATAGAATGTTTATATCCTGTATAAGTCAGGAAAATAGATAAAGGGACATCTTTTTAAACACAGTTGCTTTGGAACTGGAATATATATTAACTCTGTCATATCTCCAACACAGTTTGTTCATCTTTCCCTTGCTAATCCCACTTTTGGTGGGGAATATTTGACATCTGTCAATATTTTCCTTAACATTTAGTAACATTTTCTCTTGCAGTTCTTTGAATGAATGAATGAATGAATGAATGAATGAATTTTCTCAAGTAATTGGGAGCTGCCCCCATCCTTAGTCACCACTTGAGATGGTAGCTATGAAAAGACAGGTAGCTATGAAGTGACATTGAGAAATTGAAGGCTGTGTCTCTTTTTGAACAGTCCTGGGCAAATGACAATGCTCCATTATCAAGATTGAAATAAAATGGAGCTAAGATGGATCTGTTTTGCCCTTTGACTCAGGAAACAAAGCACTTGAAAATCAATTGCAAAACACTGAACCAATTTGCTTGACATTAAAAACAGAGAGCGCACAGTCCAGTTTTGTTAATTAATATTTTCTTCTGAGCTTTGAATCCCATATTAACAGTTATAATTCTCAAAGCACTTCTTCATGCAGAGCATGATTAGAATTAGTTGGAATATCCTGGGAGACATCCAATGATCTGAATATAGTCTGGATAAAGAGCTATTTATATAAAAAAAACCCAGCAATAATGGGTAGTGAGGCGCAGATAAAAATTAAATTGTGGAAGAAAGCATCTGCTGATCCACAACAGGAGCCTAAGCATATCTTAGATTTGTTTTCTTGTAAAAAAAAAGATGGTTAATTTTGCTTTATTATACACTGTCTTTTAAAACTATTACAGTGTCTATTGAACTGCATTTCTAATAAGACTATGAGTTCCAATGTCAGAAAATATCAAACTCTATCAGGAGGGCTTGTATGGCTAATGGAATCCAAACCTTTAATCCCCTCCCTTTTATTTTTCCTTTGTAATCCAGAACGAATCTTGAATCACCAAGTGGAACTCTCTTGTCCTGCTGCTCAGAAAATCTCTCCAGCTGTAAATTAATTACTTCTGAAAGTGTCTAAGAAATGGAGCTTGTGTGAACCCTGTGTCCATATAGGCTGCATTACAGCTGTGAGCTTGATTGAAATCCCTTGATCTCCATTTATTCAACTCACACGGCATCTGCAAAATCCTCAGTTCCTGCAGTTTATCCATGAGGAGAAGCTGTCCAAAGTGCAAGTGGGTGATCTCACACTCTCTCCTTTATCCGGAAAGACTGTCTCAGCCAGAAATCAATGTCTGGCTGCCAGTCTACATCACAACATCATCCTCACTCCTTCAGGGATGTCTAGTCTGCCATAAATACTCACCGGAAGTCATAATCCCCTATTAACAGCTATAATTCTCCAAGTAGTTTTTCATACAGAGCATAATTCAAATTAGTTGGAAATATCCTGGGAAATATCCAATGGTCTGAATACAGTCTGGATAAAGAGCCTATATCTTTTCAGATTTCTTTTCTTGTTAAAAATGATTAATTTTGCTTTATTAAGCACTGTCTTTTAAAACTATTACATTAGCAATTGAACTGTATTCATAATAAGACAATTGAGCTCTAATATCATCAAATATGAACTGGATCAGGAGGGCTTATATAATTAATGTATTCCAAACAATTCTGTTCCACTCTGAAATATCCCAGTATAAGGAGAACCTAACCTGTTCTGATTTATTTGCTTCCTCTGATAGGGAATTGAAGAGAAGAAACATGCTTTACTTCTAATTTGCTAGCATTGAGGCAAGTTTTAGATTCCACACAAAATAAACGTGGAACTTTCTTAAATTATATGTAGGACTACCCTGTCAGACTGTTGTTGTCAAATATACTTGTTAGCAAATTTTCTGTCTAGGAGATTTTCCCATTCTTTGTAATAAGACTATTAAGGGATGAAATACAGGACAATTTCCATGTACTCAAACTTAATCTCAATCCCAGCTCTTCCAGATATCAGCTTCTCTCCTTTTCTGTTGTGCAGTATTTCAGTTGGGAAATGATCTCAGGGTATTTCAGACCGAAATCAAAGATAGCATCACTCCAAATATTTAAAACAAACAAACAAACAAACAAACTTTAATGACTCAGCTCCATGATTCTTTACGATTACAGATACATTAGTGTCATTTCCCAGGTCTTTTTACAAATAGCAATAGCACTTAGACCTATATACCACTTCACAGAGCTTTACCGCACTCTTTAAGTGGTTTAGAGAGTCAGCATACTGCCCCCAACAATCTGGGTCCTCAATTTTACCAATCTCAGAAAGACGAAAGGCTACCTTGAGCCGGTCAGGATCGAATTCCTGGATGTGGGCAGAGTTAGCCTGCAATACTGCATTCTAATCGCTGTTGAACCACTAGAAAATTCTTAAAATGAATCGCTTGATTAATTTTGTCCTATAAACCACAGAAGGATTTCCTGATGCAGTTTCCCCCTTTATCTATTTTTTTTTTCAATTTTCATAGATACCTGACCAGGAGGAAATCAATACTAGTATATAAGATTTGTCCCAATATGTGGTTATGACAGATTGTGATTTTGGCAAATAGAGGTCTAAATCAAAAGGATGTTATGTACTTCCCTGAAACTACTTTAAATCCTTCAGATGGAAAAATGGCCTATACATAACTTTTGCTGAACTGAAATTTATTACAGTTTTCGTATATAACAGATGCTAAGGGAAAGGAATAAAGTACCATTAATTGCCATTAAATGGTAATCAAAATTGACCATTAAATTGCTTCCAAAAAGGAACCAAGTATGAAAGGTATATTCGCTTAATGATGGTTTCAAGTTGAAAAAGCATAGTGTTGGATTTGTAGATTGCATGTAAAGTGTATCTCATGGAAAAACTTCAAAAGAGCTTTCAAATGTCATTAAGAACTTCTACCTATATTCAGTGACAACAGTTCCTGTAATGATCCTCATAAATTTGAAGGTAACTTGTAATTTGTATGACAAGTATACAAGGAACAAAATGATGCCAGTACAAAATAAAGGCACTCATTCCTAGAAACCTTTGACAAGAAGCCGCTATCTTGTCAACCTGTTTAGATAACAGCATGTAAAGCACTACTGCATTACACAGGAATCAATATTCTACCTATTGCAATAAGTTTTAAGTTATCAGATAGAGAGATAGACAGACTGGCAGACTGATCAACAGATAATGGGTTTGGGTTTATAGGGATGAAGAGGGGGAGAAAAGAGAAATTGCCCAACAGTATCTCAATATTATTATTTTGAAGAACAAAAGACAAAGTAATTCCAAGTTTTGTACTGTAAGTAAGAACATGAAATATCTTTCTTTTTTCCCCAGAGTAGGTGAAATATTTTGAGGTTTTGCACATTTCTTGTTTCTCTGGCACCATAGACAGAAGATGTTAGCAAAGAATAATCAAGATCACTACTGTTCTCTGAAAATATGAAATACTTTATTTCTGCTTGGAAATATTCCTGTGTCTTCTTAAAATGCAGATGGAGTCTGGTTGTTTCTTGATGTTCTGAAAAAAAGGAAACAGCAAGAAACAGCAAATGATAAAAGTCGTGAAATGCAGTTGGGACGAATGTAAATCCATACAAATTCACTTTGGTTTGTTTTTTTAGGGTAAGTGAAAAAAGATGGCTGCTGTTTTCATACCTAACTCATAAGAGAAAAACCTCCTTGTAAAACATTTCCATGCGATTACAGACTTTTCTTCGCCTTACATAAAATATCATAAACAAAGACTAATCAACCAGCAATGCTGTTATTGAATGCAATGACTTAAAACTATTTCACTGCAGAATTAATATATTAATATTGTTACATGTTACCTTTGGCCTATCTTCCAGTAATTTTTAAAGATTCACATTACATCATATGACACACATATTACTGATATCACCAATGCAACTTGTGGATTTTTTGTTCAGTTTGAATACAATAGGCAGTGGGCAGATTTCTTGTTTGTTTATTTAATCACAAAAGAATTGCGAATAAATAAATACTTAGATGAGGGAATTGAAGGGGAACTCATCAAATTCGCAGATGACAACAAATTGTCAAGAGTAGCAAACATCCCAGAAGACAAACTCAGAATCCAAAAAGATCTTGAAAAACTTGAACAATGGGCCCTATCCAACAAAATGAGTTTCAATATGGAAAAAAGCGAAGTCTTACACTTAGGCAGGATAAACCAAAGGAACAAATACAGATTGGGCGAGACCTGGCTTAAAAACAGTAACTGTGAGAGGGACCTTGGAGTCCTAGTGGACAATCGCTTAAATATGGGCCAGGAGTGTGCTGTACCTACGAAAAAGGCCAACACAGTTCTAGGTTAACAGAGGGATAAAGTCAAGATCACATGAAGTATTAATATCACTTTAAGACCACACTTTGGAATACTGCATCCAGTTTTGGTCGCCACGATGTAAAAAAGATGTTGAGACTCCAGAAAGAGTGCAGAGAAGGGCAACAAAGATAATTAGGGAACTAGAGGATAAAACATATAAAGAACCTTTTGCTGGAATTGGGTATGTCTAGTTTAATGAAGAGAAGGACTAGAGGTGACATGATAGCAGTGTTCCAATATCTCAGGGGCTGCCACAAAGAAGAGGGAGTCAAGCTATTCTCCAAAGCACCTGAAGGCAGGACAAGAAGCAATGGAAGGAAAACTAATCAAGGAGAGAGGCAACCAATCTAAGGAAAATTTTCTGACAGAGCAATTAATCAATGGAACGTCTTGCTTCTAGAAGTTGTGAATGCTTCAACACTGGAAGTTTTTAAAAAGAGATTGGACATTTGTCTGAAATGGCATAGAGTTTCCTGCCTGAGCAAGGGTTGGACTAGAAGACCTCCAAGTTCCCTTCCAACTCTGTCATTCTATTCTTATAACCATTGCAGCATCCCAATAATTACATAATCAAAATCTGAGCGCTTGGCAACTAGCATGTATTTACAATGGTTACAGTATCCCTGGATCACGTGATTGCCATTTGGGACCTTCCAAGGGACTTCCCATAAGCAAAATGAATAAGGGAAGCCAGATTCACATAATAAGCATGTGATTTTCTCTACAACTGCAGCATAAAAGCTCATAAAATTGGGCGTGATCTACTGAAACATTGTATCACTTAGCAACAAAAAATTCTGGTCCAAGTTGCGTTGTAAGTCAAGGACTATCTATATAGATTCCTAGGCATATCTATGTGTATTGCTATTCAGGATAAGCCTTCATGACATCTTGTGCATCTTGACAACATCACACAATGACACAAACTTTGTAGTTTACATCAATTGTGTGCCTGATGCAAACTTCTTATCTCATGACATTTGTATGATGCTGTCATCACACACACGCACACAAAAAAAAAACATAGTTTTTATTATCTTTACTTACCATTCCTTTCTTATTGGTGGAATTTTGAGCTTCCTTTATTGCTGAAAAGTGATAAAGGTGATTGTATTTTTCTTTATATATTTCTCCATAGAAGGAGTCATTTCATGAAGGCGTTCCCTGTAATTTAATTGTAGGATGGAAAGCCAGTGAGATTACTGGAAATATTATTGTATTAGGAAAGACTGGCTACTCGCACATCACGAATCAACCTTCTCATATGGTATGAGCAGGAACTCTTTGCAGGACCCCCCATGAGTATTTGTCAAATTTTCTTCTCCTTTGGAAAAAAGAAAACAATTTCTTTTTTCATCAGACTGAATAATAAATCAAAATGAAATCAGAATAGCACTAATTTCAAGAAAAGGAAGCCCATGCATTTCCATTTGCAACTGATTCCGTTTTAAATAAGAAGGCACCAAATAAAGGAGTCCGTTGTATAGGTGCAACTTGTACTGCTGTCCATTTGCTCCAGCTACTTAAAAGAATATAAACATTTAATCTGTTTCCAATATAGGCTAAAACAGGCATTAGATTAGACGCTCAGTGCTACACAATGTAAAATAGCACAAAACAAAGTATACAATGGACTCTGTAGAAAATAAATTTAGTTTAGGTCTAGCAGAATCTTACCTTAAGCTACTTTAGAGATAACATGGTTCCTTTCAAAATCTTTAGCTATAGTTTTCCAATGCTTCTTTAGTGACCAGCACAAAAAAAATATCTGTCTGCATTTATGCATGCTAAGATATAGATTGTTTCACAGTAAATTCCTTGACCAAACCACAATTGACAGCTTCAGAAAAATACTGTAAAAGACCAAACCCAAATAAACCAAACCATAAATTAGTGTGAAGTGTGAAATTGGTGCTCTGCTACTTTATAAACGCTTGTGTGTTTTCCATAAGTTTCTTTTTCCTACGTTGCTATCATTTGAAATATTCTATGCACATACAATTAGCCCTTGACTTAGGACCACAACTGAGCCCAAAATTTATGTTGTTAAGCAAAATAGTTATTAGGTGAATTTTGCCTCATTTTGCAATGTTTCTTGCCACAATTGTTAAGTACATCACTGCAATTGTTAAGTTGGTAAACATGGTTGTTCAGTGAAATTGGCATCTGCATTGACTTTGTTTATGAGATCGCAAAAAGTGATCACGTGATCACAAGACACTGCAACCATCATAAATACATGTTAATTGCCAAGCGTCTAAACTTTGATTACGTGACTACAGGGCTGCCGCAATGGTCATACGTGTGGAAAACACGTTGCTTTTTTTTTCATTGACATTGTAACTTCGAACAGTCATTAAATGAATGGTTGAAAGTCAGAGATGACCTGTAGACATAAACATTCAAAATGGTAGCTGGGAAAATAGAAAGGAATGCCAAGGAGATGAATTTGAAAAATGATAGAAGCAATTGAGCTTGTGACTTTCAGCTTCCAATCTGTGTCATGCCTATTGTTTTCATTTTTGCCCTTCCCCTTGTGATAATAATATATAGAAAGCTTTCCCAAATTGGGGGGGTCTCTAAAGAAGAAGAATTGTAGCTTAAACAAAGAGTTGAGGGGAAAGTAGCTAGGCAACCTTTCTAAAAGTGAACAACTCTATTGAATGAAAATCCTCTGCAAATCACTTTTGCAAGGAAAAAGGAATAGACCAGTAATGATGCTTGAAACTGTCATATGTCCATCATCAGGAAGAACCACACAGAGAGCAGATTTAAACAGTGTTGTTTCTGAATCTAAAGCACGACAAAGTTGTAGCTGGAGACTTTCTTTAATTTTGTGAATACCTTCATATGGGTAGAAGGAATTTTCCTAAAAAACATCCCTTCTGGCTTTTTTTCAAGCAATAAGCTGTTAGGAGGTTGGAGATCAGCCAATAGAGGAAACCAGGTTGTTATTGGCATAATTTTAATCATGATAGGCAATTAGCAAAGCTTAATTATGTTAAAAAAAAAGAAAGCAAGCATGAGTGGCAATAATGAATTTCTCCAGTCTCTTGTGCTTCAAAATAAAATAGTTGACCTATAAATAAATGACATTAGAAGAGATATTTGCCAAATGGCCTAGCACTGTTTACTTTATATTAGCTGGAGCATTCATATTGAAACTAGTGAAGAATCTAAAACAACAAGACTAGATAGAAACAATCAGTTCTTATTTTTTTAAGGTTCTGCACCATTTTTCGGAACCTTCTTTTGCCTGAACATGTTGCACCACTATGTTGCAACAATCTTTTTCCACTGAATGAACGCAATGCAACTGGAATTTGCAAATGTGCTGGTTTTAGTTTTAGTTTTTGGCAACATAACTTTTTTTACCCACTGTTATTTTCATGTAGTGGTTAAGGAATCAGGCTAGGAAGAGACCATAGGCACAAAGCCAACTGGATAACCTTCAGCCATTCACTCTCTTTTTGTCCTAGGAAGGAAGCAATGGCAAACCACTTGCCAAGAAATTTGCAAAGTCTGGTCCAGGCAGGAGTCAAAAACTGACTTGAAGATGTACATCCACACAAAAAATCATAGTCATAGCATGATCATAATAAACCATATTAATGGGAATATATAGAAAAGTGGGAAGTGAATATCTGATCAAATATTTCTCAGGCTTGGAATTCTTTTGGAACTGGACATCCTTCTCAGTTCATTGAGTCAAAGATTTGGCAAGAGCTATAGAATTAAGACTGAATTTATGGTAAAAAGCCCAACATGATTGGAAATATCTAAATCTCTCTGATAAAGGTGTTGCAGAACTGCAGAAATATGACTGCTTATGGTGGGCATGGTCTTCAAACTAAGTAAGTAAATTATCAGTATATTGAAAGACTTCCAAGTATTCAAGGAAAATGTGATTCCTGAATCTTTAGAAGACCAATATTTCCTCCAAGAAGGCAAAAAACATTACTATGTATTGAAACTTTTGGTGTGATAGACAGGCATTCATTGTCCTCCTTCGTATATATGAAATTGCAAGCACTTCCATGCCCCCAGCTCCAGCTCCATGTAAATCAGCGTTTTTGGTATCCTTTGTTAAGAGCTTCAAAATCAAAGGGAGAGAATAGAAAACACTACTGGGGTCCCCTTCTTGATAAGGAAAGGTTCATTGGTAGAATATGGGGAAGGAGAATCATATACATACCTTCTGTAGATTTGTGTTGATGAATTCTTGTAGGCAGGCCAACTCTACCTCTGACATGGATAGGACAAAGAGCATGCATTTGGGGCCCAGGAATAAGGTTAATAGTGAAATAATATACTGTAACTGATGGTTGGCAAGGATTGGGCCTTTCCCAAATAAATCTGTAAGATGTACTATTTGAGAGCAAGAGTGGAGAATCCCAACTTGCATGATGATAGCTGCTAGAATCTGAGGGTTTACAAGGTTGAAACACGGGTTGCATATCATGTGTTGGAGACAATTCACTTTGTGTTCCCTGCACATCTGCAGGGAAAACAACTATGAACTTGTGGAACTGCTATTGGGTTTGTAAGGAAGACTCAAGTTGTCCATCCTTTTCTGCAGATGTTGGCCCTTTACAAGCAGGCACCTGGAGATCAGCTAAGTGGTTGGTGTGAGTTCAGGAAGGACAAATCTCATTCCAATTCAAGAGTTGATGCAGGCTCTTTAATTGACAACCAATTAAACTGGAGTCTATGCTAGACGTCTGTTTAGCTTTTTTGTACAGCTGTGCAATGCTTTGGATTTGAAGGTGGAAAGGTGTGATGGAAATTGAACATAGCACCTGTCTGCAATTTCTAAAAACTACTGTGCTATTTCTTGGGATTGCTCCAGTAATAGTAAGACTGTAAAGTGCTTAAAAAAACCCAACTTTTTTGCCTTTTAATCTGAAGCATTCTACAATTCAGTCTCATTTCTTGCACATATCATGCTGAACTGAATATACAATAGATAGTAGTGATAAAATACTTTCATTTTGTGGTATTTAAAACTCAGATCCTTGTGTCACAATGCCTATGATTATGAAGAAAGACAGTAGCTCACTTTTCACACCCTCATTTTGTGAGTCAAGCCAGGATTGATGGTTATTATACTTATTAGGCTGCAAGGCTCATTATAAAACATATGAAATATTGTATTGTAGTAATGCGCTCTGAGTTAGAAATCAGAGCAATTATATAGAAGCATATTCCTATGAAGATGATAGAAGTCAGAAATTTATATCTCAAGTTGTTTTTGTGAATAAATTGAAAATTTTAAACTAAAACTAAGTCAAATCCCAAAATGGATATACAAATTGTGAAAACCTTATTCTAAAAAAAACAGGCTTATGCTATCTTGTGCAGTGTTAAATTTAGTGCACCTTATGCTTTGTGGGGGATGGTGTCCATTGATTGATTGATTACCTTTAGCTCAAAAATTCTTCAAACTATTTGACCATCTTCTTTATTGATTTTATGAAGAAGTGAATTTTATCAATAAATTACTTTAAGATTGTATGCCTTTGATGATCCTTTATTTTATAAGATGTCATTCTAAGATTTTCTAGAAGCTTAAAAACTGTCCTGTTGGGGATCTGATCTACACCAAAATGTCATTTCAGATTCTGGATTTCATATTTCTTTGGAATATTTCTTTATAATTTTTTCAAATCACTGAATTTATTGTTATTGCGCTTTCCTATGAATAGTAAATTCCTTAGAGGCAAAATGGCTAGTTAAAATAGACAGCAATCCAGGAGAAAAGAAAAAAAACAAATTATTTTATTGCCATGTCAAGAAAGATAAACTCACCTAATGATTTCCTGCTGCCTAGTATATAAATTGTATAGAGAATAATATAATTCATACTTGAAAAAATACAGCTTTTATCTTTTAACAAACTGAATTTTTACAATCTAATTCATAAATCTCTATATTAATTCATATTCAACATAAGGAGTACAGGTAGTCCTTGGCTTGTGACCACGACTGAGCCCCAAATTTCTGTTGCTAAATGAGACATTTGTTAAGTGAGCTTTGCCCCATTTTACAACCTTTCTTGCCACAGTTATTAAGTGAATCTCTGCAGTTGTTAAGTTAAGTTAATAACCAGGTGAATCTGGTTTCCCCATTGACTTTGTAATGGGATTACAAAAGGTGATCACATGACCCTGGGACACCGCAATTGTCTTAAGTATGAGTCAGTTGCCAAACATATGAATTTTGATCATTTGACCATGGGGATACTGCAATGGTCATAAGTGTGAAAAATGGCCATAAGCCACTTTTTTCAGTGCCGTGGAACTTCGAACAGTTAATAAACAAAGTGTTGTAAGTTGAGGACTACCTGTATATTTTCAGTTTGCTACTGTATGAAATAGTGATATCATACGTTAATATCCTAAAACCATCAAATTGTCTAAATAATAACAACACTAATAATAATATGAATGTTGGTCTCTAATTTTGCTGGGGAAATGTACTGTCACGTTGCTAGAAGTAAAATAGTTTGGATTAGCAAGGTTTAAGAACTGAGCTTCTATCAGACTTAAAATGCAGAGAACAGTGCCACCAGCACTGTACATAGCTATTTGGGCAAAGAGGGGTAACTTTTGCATAACATAACTACAGAGCCATTTCTAAGCCATCGCACACCCAGCACAGGAAATCTGAGTGCCCTGGATAACAAATAGCTGTTTCTGACACCATATTTCCTCTCTGTGGATGAATACTTATTTGGAAATTGTACATTAGGATGCAAAAGGATGCAGATTTCACAAAAAGGATTTCAAAGCATGAAGTTAATCTTCTGCTTATAATTTGTCTTTCAGATTTATACACAAACAAGCAAATGATTGAAGCCTCTTAACAGAACAAATTCTTTCGTTAGAGAAGGGGGCTTGGCAATGACTGGCTACAGTAGATTTATCCGGTTGCTTTAAAAAAAATCACACAGGGCCCAAGACAAGAAGACCATTATTTTAAACTTATTACAGTTCGGGATATTTTTAAAAGAAATTAAATGGTAATTAGATGTCTTAGATCTTAGATGTCTTGGATCTCTTGGAAAACTACACAGGTAAATAAATTTAAATAAATAAAATAAAAGTAATAGATTCCCTTTTTAAAAAAAACGTATGTTCGAATAGTTTAAATGTTATTTAATAGTAAAATATACTTCACACAACTATGTTGCATCTGTTAGCATAGTAATATTGACGTATTAAAACAAAAACAAGTGCTGTGTAATGTAGTTCCACTTATTTTATTTATTTTTTATAGTTTTATTATTTTGGGGGCTATACGACGAATTGAAAACACTGGCATCCTAACATAGGATTATATCAGTTGTTTGTAATATGCCACCAAATTTAAAAGCATTTTAAGAAATTACTTCAAGTGTCTGAACGTATGTTCTTCATATGAAGAAGACCTGCACAAAATTATATTGTATAACTACTTTGGTAAACTTAAATAAATTGGCCTCCAATTTCCACTGACAGTTCCAAAATGCAACTTGGTAAAATGTAACTTAACAGGAATAGCATGCATTAAAATAACCTTGAGGACTGTACTTTTATTCCCCACCAATGAAATCCATCTTTTATGAAAACACAAGATGACAAAAAATAAACTTAAAAAAAAAAGAGTTCCAAAATTAGCTGTAACTACCAATAAATGGCATTGACCAATTGCTTTATTTTCATGTGCCGATTTGTACAGATCTCATTTGAATAATGAGAAGCCCAGCTGGTGCAAATCGTTAAGAACTGCATTTCAAAGCCATCTCTAATAGAAGCACATTCATTCTATTTTAACCAAGAACAAATTGTTTCAAATCATGCTTGAGTCTCTCAGATGTACTGAACACAAATCCAAATGGCTGCTTGGAAAGGACAATTAATTTATGGCTTATCTCATGCCAGATGTGAGCACTGACAGGTTTGCTCTCCAACCATTGCCTGAACATCTCCCAAGTGAGTACAATTTTGGGGTAGAAGAAACATCTCACTACCCACATAATGCAACCTTGGCAGGCAAAGTTGCTCAACAACCTGTTTATTAGTTGCTCTACTCCTCCCCTGCTGTTCTATTAATATAACGAATTGTTCACAGGTGCTCCAAATGAGGTTTAGATGATCATTGGGAATGTTCTTACCAAGCGCGCCAAATTAGGTAGAGCAGATGCATCAAAACCACAACAATCCCAATAGGGAAAAAAGTACAAAACATTTGTTCATGAAGGTCATTGAACATAAATGGCTTGCTAACCCTAGGAATAGTAGAACAATTTAAAATGATACCTTTAAACTATGTTATGAAAAAAGATCTTTCCATGTGTCCAATTCAGTGCTGGAGTACCACAAACAAGGATATCTTTTAAGAAAATAACCCATTTCCTTTAGGGGACAATGCCTCAGACTTTTATTATATATATTTATGTTTTTTTCACTGCTTGAGCAACAGCTAACAAGGAAATCAGTGCTAAATGTTAGTCGAGACAAAGTATGTTCTAATGCAATTGATTCCATTTATCAAATTTTGGTCTTAGACTGGCCTTCCCAGCTTTGTGTCTTCCTGATATGTGGAGACTATAATTCCCAGAATTCCCAGCCAGCATCAGTCTTCTGTCATAGTCATATAATTTGTAGAGGAATGATAGAGTTAATTGACAAATTACCCAACTGTATATTGCAACATGAGCAGAGAAACAGTATAAAACCAAAGGATCAAATCTAAAATCCAAAACAATAAAATATGCAGACCAATTAATTTTATGATACTTGAGAATTGATTTACATTGAACATGCAGTCATCCCTTGTTTGATTATCCTTTAGCTCTCAGCAAACAAACCAACACAAACTCTCAAAAATAATCCCAGATTAAAATAAGAGAAGAGACAATCAGTACATTTTCTTCATCACTACATATAAACATGAAGAAAGCATGGATAGAAATATTTGACTTTTTTTTCTGGGAGTGACCTCTATATTTTGGACACATGAGAAGGTCAGAAGCATTAGAAAAATATTTTTGTTGTTATGAGCTCCCATATATGGAAGACCATTTAAATAAACTAGAAAGTGGCTGTAAAAAAAGCTAGTCTTCAGGCCCTAAATTATACTGTTGAAGGATTCAATAAAAAGATGTAATTGCATTGTGCAAACATTTATAAAGGGAAAAAATATAATAGAAACCAGAGGCAACCTGCTTCTACATATATTCAGAAGTAGCTTCCATGGTACTCAATGTAACTTTGCCCCAAGAAAGGGCATTGCCACCTTCAGTGGAAATGCTAAACAGCAGATCTAAATGTTTCATCTGGACATAATTCACATTGTATTGTATTGTATTGTAGAACACAACAGTTGCAAACTATTTGATACTTCATTATTTAGATAATGATGTCCACAAGAATTTTTTTTTTTTTAAATCCACCCGGTTAGTGTATAAATTTTAAAGATATAAAGTGGGATAGACAATCATTCTGAACCCAGGGCATATTTGGAATTTGGAGAGCAAGTGGTAGACCCTCTGCAAAGTAGTTCCGATAGGAGACTTGACAATTCACAACATACCATAGCAGCCACAGTAGACCTGGACAGTCAGAAAACAACCATCTATCAGAACTCAACTAGTGCCCTCAAATGTTCTTTAACTCCTAATTGGATTTTTATGCTGCCAAAGACACTACTGAAAATAAATATTATAGAAGCTGCTGTTTTCCTTTACCACATCAAGGTCCTATTTATTAAATATTTTGAATTATTTTTATATAAGATTAGCCTGTTGGATATAGTGGAAGGTACCTAGGAAATATAAGTGATTGCAAGCACAATACTCTTGGGGGGGGGGGTTTATGGCAAGTTTTGTCAAATTGTGGTTTTTTTCCCCCTTTTAAAGTTCCCCAGATAAGATTTGGAAGATATAGTCAACCAAATAAAGGTATTTAGATTAAAGACATAACATGCAAATTAAAAATAATAATAGACTGTGTGTCAATAAGGAGGCTATGACAATTTTTTTCTGCATGTTTTATAACAATAGGGAATGGCCACCTTCTCAGGTTATTTAAATTTAAATACATTTTAAACAAACAAAAAAACAAATTAACGTGAACAAACTAAAATAGTGGAAAACGGGATATCTGAATATGTCATAAAATTCACTTATTCTTTTTTTTAAAAAAAGTTTAGCTTTTTTAAAAATTAGGGGTAAAGAGGTTCCATTTATAGGGTTGCAGACGCTGCATTGCCAGACTTTGACTAATACTTCATTTTAATTTCGTTATTTTTTCTGCGAAGGCCAAATACTAAAACAAAAGTCAAAATTGTACTCAGGCACTGAGTAAGTATGTCACCTTAATTTCCTGCACACTGCTAAGGAGAGGAGAAGTCTGAATCAGAGCTGAGTCTTTTCTTTTGCTGAATTTTCCAGATAAAAACTGGTCTATGTTCCCAGCTTATTATTTATATTGGGAGAAGTTCTTCAGTGTTTCTGTAATGAAAGCTTCCATTCCAATGAAAATAGCAACTTCTAAGAACAATTTTCTACCCCAGTTTTTCTAGGTTACAGTTTGCAGTTTATTTAAAAATAACCTAAAAAACTAAATCAAAGAAATCTTAAAAGCTCATAGAACTTAACCATAACTTGCTTAAAGTAAGCATCAGGATAGTTTCACAGTGTATTTCTGAAAGTAGTCCCTCAAATAGCAAACAAATTCATAAAGAAGTCACAGTAGCTGGATAGCGATTATTCAAATTTGTATTGTATGCATATTGATCATACTTCATTAACAATATTTTGATGACAACTTGGTTTTGCTGGTTTACAATAAGAAACACAACTATATAACCAAAATAGAATCATTACGTTAAAATTAGAGAATATTACAAATGCATGCAGTTTATTTAAAGAAAGAAAGAAATGTGGGATGCAAGAGAAAAGATACTGGAAAAAGCTAAGAGCAAGAGGAGAGAGAGGGTGTGTATCTTCCTAGCAATTTAATTTAGTATGTATGTTATGTGTGATAATTAATATTACTTAAATCATGTCTGTATTTGAAAGAGTTTTGATTCTGTAAAACATCAGAAATAAGACAATATTAATAAAATGTTGCAGATGAATTTTCTGAAAAGTCACTTTTTATCGCTCAAGGAACCAGAATTGAGAAAGACGAGAATTTAAACCCTTCCACATTTGAGACACACAAAAAAAGAGTAGGTGGGGAGATTGTAGCCAGTGAAGATTGTCCCATCTATATAAATAAAAATGTAAATGTTCGTTTGTTCAAAATCTTAAATCTCCGAAAGTCCTTCACCGATTGCTTTGAAATTTTGACACAACGTTGCATTCGAATACGCGCGTGGTTTTATATACCTACTATTATATAGATGTCACACCTGTGACAGGTAAAAACATGCTTTTTTTGAAAAACAGCACCATCTGTTGGACGTAAACATATTACAAACGTGCGCTTTCTGTTTTCTTTCTTTTCCATTTAACCAGACTGAGCCACAGCAATGCATGGCTGGGTACAGCTAGTATACAATAAAGAAAGATAACATAATTGATACTTTAAGTTTTATCAGTTCATCAGATTACAGCTGGACATAATTATCCTACAAAGGTGAAATACAAAACTCTTTTAGAACGCTCTAGTAAACGATGTATAACTCTGTGTTTGAGCAAAAGCTGCTGCCTTTGATCCAGAAGTATGTACAGTATACTGGGTTCAGCTCTGCTGAAAGTTTGTTCTGCAATTTTAATAACCAGGGAAGTGAAGTGGCAGTTGCTACATTCTGCACATGGGGAAAAGCATGTTTGCATATGTAAAAATGAGGCTTTAGAGATGAAGCGGATGGATGCACAGAAATACTGCAGTGCTATGACTGTTGTGGCTTTTAAGTTGTATGAATGGTGGCAAATCTTTTCCAACACATTGCTGCTTCCCTGACTTTGCTTGTCAGAAGGTCTCAAAAGGTGATCAAATGATCCCAGGATACTGTGACCATCATAAATATGAGCCAGTTGCCAAGCATCTGAATTTTGATCATGGGGATGCTGCAACAGTCATAAGTGTGAAAAATTGTCATGTGTTACTTTTTTCAATGACGTTGTAATTTTAAATGGTCACTAAAAGAAATGTTGTAAGTCAAGGATTACCTGTATTTCTGTCTACTCATGGAATGTACTTAAAGGTCTCAGTCTATCTTCCTGGAGGTGAGACTATAACTTGTAATTACTGAATTATTTCATGTACTAAAGAGGAACAATTTCTAAGTATTGCATGCTTTAACCACAGCCTGTTTATTAAAACAAAATAAGGAGTGTTCATCACTGCTCCATTCGCAAAGTAAAAGATTTCCATGAAAGTGCACAAAATCATATTTCGACTACTTGGCAGAAATATGCATAAGTAGATATAATGAACCTCTTAACCATGAGGAGCAAACCCAGCACAAACCATTGTGTTTCAAATTGACAGTGCTATGAAAGATCAGGTTGTGAATAATCTTACAAAATTACATTTGATATTGTATTTTGTGGCCGTCCTGATATTGCCTTTCTGAGCAAAAGCAGCACAACTGGAAATGTAAAAATTCTCTTTGTCTCATCAATTGAAGCAGCAAATAAGGTGCTATGAAAACAATAGAAACTTCTTCAAGTCATGCTTGTTATACATCAGTCCAAGTGGAACATGAACAGATTATCTGTGTGAAGATGCCATTAGAGAAGATATAGTTTCTGCAGCCAACATGTCAAGTAGATTTTCAATTATGGCTGATGAAACTGCTGACATACCTGGAAATGAGCAATTGTTACTAGGTGTACATTTTACATACTTCTGGTACTGAAAGGATTATTTGAAAGGAGTTCCTTGGTTTGGCTAGATTCAATGAATTGAGTGCTATCACCATTGCTCATTTAATTAAGAATGAGAGCACAAACTCTTGCCTAAATCTAGGGGTTATTTGGCCAAATATACAATGGGTATTATCCTATGGTAAGAAAAGAAATGATGCACAGCTGTAATAAGAAATAGATATCCCAAAGCTGCTTCTGTTTCCTATGCAAACATAGACTTGATCTGGTGGTGAATTATTTCAGTGCTGCATCTGAGATAAGGCATTCAGATGGCACAGACAAAAGCATTGGGGGGAGGGGGTTTCAATGAGAGTGCAAATGGAAAATACTTTATTCCAAGTGTTCACGGACTAAACATGGTAGACTGCAAAATACAAGAATAACATAATATTTTTGATCAATTGAGCAGTGATTGCTGCAACTTTAGGAAAACACTTTACAATGCACAGGAGCAACAACTGTCTTTTCAAGCATTTCAATTTTCTGTTTGTCTCTTATTATAATTTCAACCTATTTGTCAGAATGGAAGTCAGGACTTCCTTCAAGTCTCTCAGGGTTACAAGGAAACACAGAAGAACATTTCAAAGGAGCCATTACAGAAATTCAGCTGGTAGCAGTCAAGGTGGCCACTGAATTTTACATTCCTGGATGATGTGGTTTACAGAAATACCACTCAAATTATGTGACTCGATGGTGGGAGAACATTTCCATCATTCAATCTGTATAGCCCATTTGGACTGAATAATATTATCAGTTGGGATACCAGGTTTTTCCAGAAAGCAAATGAGTCTTCTTTTTTTCTCAGTTCATGCCATATAAATAGCAAATCCTGGAGATAGAGAATTCAAAACAAAGATTGAAAAAAATGTTAATGAAATTATGGAGTTGAAAATTTGGAAGCTGAAGTATACACCTGGTTTGAAATACGGCCAAAGAACATAAAAGAGTTCTAAAGCTAGAAAACTGACTTTTGAATTTGCTGCAACACACTCGTCTATTTCCTTCAGCCCAGCCAGCAGTTCTAATCTCTTTGACACCACCAGTAGCAACCTGTACAAGGGGAAGGTCACTCAGAACAATCAGAACTGTGAAAACCTGGTTGAGATCAACAATAGCAGATGGCCGATTATCTGGACTTTGCATGATGAATGTTTGCTGAGGAAGATTAATGCAAGCAAGGACAAACTACTTCGAACCGCTGATTGACAAATTTGGGCAAGATCTCAGATATTTGCTTTTCCTGTTTCAGGAATAGCTACTGAAGTATACACACAATTTGATCACAGATTTGATAAGAGATGACAATAAGTGCTTGTATGTTAAAACCCATTCAACTTTAAATATTTCATAGTACAAACCCAGGCTGATTAAGCAGTGATTAAGTTTTCCGTTCTTGTTCAGTGACTTCAAAGTTCCTAGAAACTGCTTAGGGACAATATATCATGTGTAAATGACTGAGAATAGGATCTCCTCCAGAAGACTTTGAAGCCAATTTAAATACGTTATCATTTGTAACGATATTGTGAAACCTGTCAAAAAGCCAGTGTGGCTATGTGTTACTCTTTTGTATTTATGGTTTTATCTATGGTTGCTTTAATCCTAGCATGTAAGATGTCTAGGATGGATGGATGGACGGACAAACAGACAGATATGACCTTATAGTTGTATGTTTAACTGTATACAGTAGTTTTATTGTGCAGTTATTATGACATGGAAAGCTTATTATGATAGAAATAATAAGCTTTCCCAGGGATACATCACACACTTTTACAGTCCCTACTGCATACTTTCTGAGTTCTTTCTGGTGTAGCAGTAACTTAAAAACATCAATAATATCTTAACTTCCTAGCTGATTAAGAAAACCTGAATTTATTTTTTTGCCTGAGATTTTGACCTTTCATATTCAGGTTTCTACATCTACTTAAGTATTTTAGCAGTGCTCTATGATGGCCTAAAATACAGAAGCAAAAGAGGGAAGGGAGATACAATCTTTAATGCCCAAGAAGGAGGAATAATCTATGTTTAGATAATAGTAACATATAGAGAAAGATATCACATGTTGCATGAGAGACTTTCCTGGCAGGAATACAAGCCCTATGCTGACATAGTATTCTACTTACTGAATAATTAAGAACCTTCTGCTTCTACTTTTCCTTGGAGGTCTCCCGTCCAATTACTGACCGCTTCCCACTATGGTTAACTTATAAAGTCTGACAAGAGCAGACCCCAAGGTAGAATACCTATTTAAACATTTATTTGGGTCAATGACACATTTATACCCACTGCTCATGACTAAATATACAAATACAAAATATGAAAATGGAAAATTGAGTTTGACACAAGCGGAAGCAGAAGCCAATTTATTGGCAAAGAAAGACAATTGTTCCTTTGAAATAATTATGTCTTTCATAGATGTACGGTAAGTGGATTTACTAATAGTCTTACATTGGTGTTTTTATACAATGTTGGGTTTTTTTTTTGCCAAAAATGTGTTGGCAAAACTGTTTCACAATATCTTATTTTAGGATTGCATGTCCAATGACAAAATTTCAAGTGATCAAAGCACCCACAATATTTATGCACTCATTATGATATTTATATACCATCAACTCCATATAGTTTCCGAGCAGTTTATAATATCTTCATAAACCCATATAATGAATGATTAAAATCACTGATTTTATCCAAAGTTCTAACAGCAACATAAATTAAGAGCTCCATGAAATAGTTCCATTTTCACTTCTTTCCTAAATGCCATTAAGGAGGGCACTATCTGGATCTCAGGAGGCACCAAATCACCCCATCTACTCCTGTAATCATCAAGCAGAAAGAGTGAGAGTGAGAAAGAATAAAATAAAACATTACTTCTGTTGTAAAAATATTTGAGGAACAAATATTTCTCCAAAATTCATTTTAGGCTGCAATTTGGGAGATATGGTGGGAGACAGGAAGTGGCTCATTGTTGGGAAAAGTGGGATCACCAGTTTCACTTTTCAGCTGCTCAGCCCTGGTACCTGCCAGCAATCCTTCATAGACCCTGGCTTTTTGCTGCTGCTTTTGAATGTTGGCTTGGTCTGTCCAGTAATAAGGCCTCCCTCACTAATGATTTTATCACTGTTGAGAGGGCCAACCTGACATGTATCACGAGACCTGGCTGGGGAGGTTAAGCAGGTAGCCCTTTTGGAGATATCCACAGCTGGGTGTTGGGTATAGCATCAATAAAGATCCTGGGGCAGGAGTAGAAGTGTGGGAGTTGTCATTCAAGAATCTCTTATAGCCTTCAAGGGATGGTATTCTCTCTCTCTCTCTCTCTCTCTCTCTCTCTCTCTCTCTCTCTCTCTCTCTCTCTCTCTCTGTGTGTGTGTGTGTGTGTGTGTGTGTATGTTTCTGTGTCTGTGAGTCTGTGTATATGGGTAGAGGTCACTGGATGTGAGATGCTATTCATTAAGTTGGGCTTTAGGAATCTGTTGAGATTTATTTATGTTATTTATTTAATACATTTATATAGCTGCCCAACTCACATATGGAGACTCCAAATGGCATACAACATTAAAAAATGAACAATGTAGAAACCCCAGAACCCCATTTACCTGTGGCAATAACAAACATGATCAGAGAAGTCACTTGATTGCCTCCAAATCAACCTAACATCTCCAGATCTGCTTATAAACCCATGTCTTCAGGGCCTTCTGGAAAAGTAGCAAGTGGGAGAAATCTTATTTCCAGGGAAATTATGTTCCAAAAGGAAGAATCCATTTCAGAGAAGGCCCTTCTTCTAGCGTCCCTCAGGTGAACTTCCTTAGTAAGTGGGACCCACAACATACATACCTATCTTCCATCTTCTGAGTCAGGTAGATATAATCAGGGACAGAAGGTCCTGCAAATTCCAATGCAGGGCTTTAAAGGTGATAACTAGTAGCTTGAATTGTACCCGGAGGCAAATCAGCAACCACTGGATATAGTTTTTAATAATAAATGTTTTATATATTTATTGAGGTTTTTTTTTTAATTAAGTATCGTATGTTGCCCAGAGTCACATTTTTGTGAGATAGGCAGACATATAAATTTGGTAAATAAGTAAAATTCCATACATACTCATTAGAAACTAAATTTTATTAAATTAAAAATATTATATTTGAAAATCAAAGTATGTACAGATTTTCATGACAGGACTGTGCTAGTATAATGCTTGTTTCTCCTGCTACGGGGAGAAATATTCATGTGCATGTAAATGCCCTCATTCAATTATCTTCAACGTAAAGTTATGAACTAAAAATATTTTGCACTAAATTGGAACAGATTGCTTATGGTAACTCTTGCATAATGAAAGGGTACAATGAAAAATTGCAATTCAAATTACTTTTCAAGTCTGTTCAATTTTATTTTAATTTTTATATAGAAAATTGCACAGTATAATTACAGCATGCTCATTTATTCATACAAAATCTCATGAACAAATATAAAATATATTTATAAACTGTGTAATATATATATTATATATTGTGTGTGATTCGAATCAATGAATTATAATAGAGAACATCAAATTGGTTTTCCTTATTCAACTTTCTTATTTCCATAAAAGGTCTGGCATTGCTCTGTATAGAAAAGTTGCAACTTATGAAAATAACCAGTTAAGACTGAGAGTCCAAAGATATTAAAATAACAACTTAGTAAACGGTATTGTATTGCATAATCATTATTCAAAGCAAAATTAGGAACATTTAATTCAGTTATAGCTAGCATATAACAGCAGGATTTTATTAAAACATAGGTGGACAAGCTGGGCCCTACAGACACAGCATGTTCTTATGTACCTTAAATGCCATCCTTGTGGGGATGCTTATAATGGCTGGAGTCAAATTTAAGTGGCACATTCATTGCCATCATTGCCTTTTCCTCACATGAGGTAAAAAGTAGGGCCACACATCACTCTGAACTTGGAGAGAAAGATGCATTAGAACATTTGGAGGTCAAATTGGACCTATCAGCAACAATTTAATGCAGCTGCATCTTTTCCTAGGATTGCACAATGGTAAGGACAGATGCATTTGGCTTAAGGAGTTGCCAACAGAAGCTACTTATGTGAAAATACCTTACTCCTCTTAATTTTTTGAGACTATGTCAATTACTAAAAGATAAGTGAAGATATGTATAAAATGAATCTGATAGAAAGAGAGTTGAAGCGCTAAGAAAAATAAAGATGGAATGGCAAGAATAGAATTCATGTGCAAAATGTGTTTGTTTGTTTGTTTAGCAGAGGTGGTGAAAGAAATGAAAACAAAGTTAAATGCAAATTAAAGAGATGCTTAATTTTTCTGTAACTTTTCATAGACTATATTCCTTTTCAGATTTTGGCCAACCCTGTTTTTCCATGTACTATCCGACATATTCCTTAACACTAACGAAATCCCTTAATTTTTTTCCTTACGTTGACTAGCAATGGTTTAAAAAATTAGGAAAAATGGCTTGTTTAAAACTTCAGTCATACCTGAAGTTCCTAGAAGACCTTTATAAGTCATGCTTTTTCCCCCTCAGAGACAGAAAATATATTTTTTTAAACTGGAAACACATCAGAATCTAGCTGGAATCTGGCCTGAGTATTTAGTCATGCACAGGGAAAGGCATAGACAAAAAGCAGAATAATTCTAAAATGGCTACTGCCCATATATAAGTCATATATGAATGATGGTTTCTGTTGGGCAATGATTTTAGTTTCAATATTAGTTATGGGAGCACTATTACAATTTCCTTCATTAGCCAAATGCTACTGTCTAAAAGAACCCAAAACAATGACACTCTTAAGACTGGATTTTAGATTTCCCAAAGATTGTTCCCCTGATGTCCGTTAATATATACGGTATCCATTAATATGGATATATCTGCAAAACAACCAAACTCAGAAAGCACCAAGGACTCCCATATCTACAATATGCTTGGTGGGGGCCCGAGAGGGGCTTTTTCAGTTGCTGCTCCGAAGCTTTAAAATTCTCCACCTGTCTGGCTTCCCATTTATACATTTCTTCTAACTTGCAAATACGTTATTATTTAGATAGGATTTGTTATTTATAACGAGTTACCTCTGGAACACATGAGTGGTAGAAAAGTGTTGCACAATAGTTCTACAGTAGTTTGAACTGGATACTCTTTTTAAAAAGTAATCTTTTAAAAATGTGCATAGACTTTGCAGGAGCTGCTTGATACTGCTTGGATGTCGAGAAGAGGGGAAGTTGGTGAACCTGCTGTTCATTTAATCCTTTATGTACATTGTGAAGAGTATGGGCATATGGCCACAGTGGAAATTTCTATGTCTCCAAATTGGTAGTCTAACTGTCACAGTGTTTCTCAACCTTGACAATTTTAAGGCATGTGGACTTCAACTCCCAGAATTCCACAGCCAGCATTGCTGGCTGTGGAATTCTGGGAGTTGAAGTCCACATGCCTTAAAATTGTCAAGGTTGAGAAACACTAACATATATAGTGGTGTCATATTTTGCTAGCCTACAAAGAAATTTGCTCCAAATTCATAGGCATCAGCCTAATTCCTTGCTAACCTAACGTTTGAAGACGCTTTTGATGGACGATGCTTTGCGTACTTTCTTTAGTATAGATTCTTCCAGGAAGTGATATGAATGCCCATCTCCTTTTTTTTTTTCGCCTGTAGGGAATGGAGAAGCTGCTTTTTGTGGTGAAGCTGCTATAGCAGAATAGGTTTAATGGGTCGTGAATTCTGCATTGAAATGATAGCTTCTCTAGGACTTCTGGTCTGCTTTCACAGGCCCAGTGCTGAGCTGGAGACCTAGATAGTAGACCTACTGCCTCAACAGAAAGTGCATTAGACTACACATGCTCAGCTCATTGACTCTGAAGGTAACAGCCTTAAATGCCTCATTAAATGTTCATGGGTGACTGAGAGGAGCCAGGAGGAAACAAAACAAAACAAAAACAAAACAAAAAACCCCAGTCCTTCAGTTGATTTGTTCTTACAGCATGTTTTCCAGAAAGGGAAAAAATAAATAAATAACAACACTGACATGTACAGCAAGAAACCATTCCTCAAGAAATGGTCCATTGGGAAGCTTTCCCCCCCTCCTCTCAAAATTTTATCTTTCTGCAACACGGCTCATTAATGAAAAAATGGTTGGCTGTTACAAAGAAGTGTACAAAAGTGCAAGATTTTGAAAAGATGAGTCAGAGATCTGATTTCTCCTCCTTCCCCCCCCCCCATGAAATAAAATTTCTCAAGAGATCCCTTTGTAAATTTAGTTTGCTTTTTACACAATATACGGGGTATATACGGGCTGGTGAGTTCAGTGGGGAAAGAAATAACCTCCTTGGAGGAATTAGCATGCACTCTGTTTTCTCCGTACAAACCGAACGTGTAACTATATGTATAATTTTCCAGCAACTCTCTTTAACTCCGCCGTTTATGAAATTGGCAAATTAAAGTTAGTTTCTTTCCAGGTGTTATTAGCACTCCCCCCCTCCCCTTTCACGAGTGGAGGGAGGGGAGAAGAGAGAACGAAGTAGAGGCATTTACGCGGCCAAAACGCGGTGGAGATGCCAGGCGGGTGGAGTTTCGCGGAAAGTCTGCGTCCGCTGGCAAATCTCCCCACATTCCCTCTCCCCGCTACTCTAATGCGATTCTTTCTACGGGGAGAGGGGAGGGGAAGGTGAAGAAAAGAAGGCAAAACTGCAATTTCTTGCAAAGTTTGTCCTCGGCTTAACGTGGGCGGAGGGGGGGGGGAGAGAAGAGAACGGGGCTCTAAACAACTCGCGGTTGCCAACAGGCTGGAGATGAGAGGAAAGGCTCAAAAGGGTGGCGCGAGCTCGCCCGGCTTTGCCGGGGGAGCGGTCGCGTGAGGGGAATCCGGTGTGGTTCTCTCTCTCCCCCTCGCTTCCCCCATCCCTCCCCACCCTCTTCCCACGCCGGAGACATCCTCACGTCGCTTCGCCCAGAGTAAGAAAGGTGTTTTGCACACGCACACAGACACACACGCGCGCGCACACACCCACCCACACACCCACACACCCCGCATTTCTCAAAGGGGAGGAGGAGGAGGAGGAGGGGACCTCCGGCACAACAAGGGATCCCGCTTCGCCTCCCCTCTTTTTTTTTTTTTTCTTTTTTCCCCCCCAGGCTGGCTTAGGCTTAACGCCGCCGCCAGTGGCCTGAGAGGGCAGAGGAAAGCGGGAGGCGGATGCGCCCGGCGAGCGGAGGGGGAATGGAGCGGCTGGCGGAGCGGCGCGCGAGCTGAGCCAGCCGGGCGCGAGAGGCGAGGCGAGGCGAGGCAAGGGAGCACGCGGACAGGGGCCACCTCGCTCGCCCACCCTGCGCGCCATGGCCAGGAGGGAAGGCTCGGCGGGGCGAGGTGAGTCGAGGGGCGCGGAGAGCCCGCGCAGGAGGAGGAGGGGGGGCGGCGGGAGCCCGCCTCGCATTCCGGCAGGGCTGGCTGGCTGGTTGCTGGTGGGCGCGGGTGCCGCGTCTGGGCAACTCGGACTGTTCGCTGACCTTTGGCGACTCCTCCGGCGCCAAATCAGCTCCCGCTCGGCTCTCGGGCCTTGCTGGGTACGTCTTAAAAGTCGAGGACCCCATTGTCCGCCTAGGAAGCCTCCCTGCCCCCGGGTTCCCCCGAGCCAGCCCCCTCCCTTGGCGGGACTTCGGCGGCAGACCCAGCTTCTGAGGAGCAGGTGCCGAGGGGCAAGCGGAAGGGCTCCCTTCTTCTGAATAACAGGTGTAGTTCTTTCTACCCGTTACTTCTTTTTTTTTTCTGTAGGAAAACAAACTGGACACGTGTGTGGAGGAAGGTGTGTATGTGTGTGTGTGTGTGGAAGCGCGCGCGGACGCAACAACATAGGAGATGCATGCATTTCATCTCTCTCTCTCTCTCTCTCTCTCCCTCTCTCTCTCTCTCATTGTATTTCTTCGACTGCTTTGAAGGTTTACTCCACTGGTTAATTTATTTATTTATTTATTTATTTATTAAATTTATATACCGCCCTATCTCCCTTGCGGGACTCAGGGCGGTGAACAGGCGATACTAAAAACTGGTTGATCTCTCCCTCCCATTGTGATTGCCGTTCCCTCTTTTTTTTTTTCTTCCCCACCTGCATGCTTTGCTTTAGAAATGTGGGTGGCAAAGCCCGTTCTCGTGCAGACCTATGTGGTAGTTGAGAGACTAGTTTCTTCGGGAAGGGACAGCCATCCTACAAAGTAGCTTAGTGCAAGTAACCTGCCGTTCCCGTTATAATGTGTAACTAAAAAAAAAAAAAGCAAACAAAAAACCTGGAAAATGTCTTATTTCGGCTGCCTTGAACTGCTAGCTCCCCAGCAGAGGCATGATGATAGGGAGGAGGGTCCCCAGTAATTGCTCTGGTGAGGAGAAATGCTTCAAGCTGCTCATTATTTCCTCACTTCATTACAAAGCAGAGATTCTACAGGCATTGACAGCAGTGTTCATTCCATACTCATTTCCAACTTGACTCTCTTATTCTCCCTGCTCCCCCCCCCCTGCAAAGGAGGACTTTCTGCTGCTCATCTCTTTAAACTGAACAGTGGAAGCTTTCTCCCAGATATGTGACATGTATTTGTAATAAGGCAGATTTGTATGCTTTGTAAGACAGACTTCTTATTCTGTTGCTCTATCTGTGAAGCTCCTGTGAAAATCAGCTTCGTCTCCATAATTTTACTCCCAGCTAAATGGCACAAGGGAGAAACAAAAACATGTGATTGTGTGATTAAAAGAAGAAAAAAGAAAGAAAGAAAGAAAGAAAGAAAGAAAGAAAAGAAAGAAAGAAAGAAAGAAAGAAAGAAAGAAAGAAAGAAAGAAAGAAAAAGAAAGAAAGAAAAGCCTTCGGGATCCAGGGTTCCCCTTAGAAGGTTGAAGAGACTGGAGTTTGTTGTGTGACTGAGTAATAGTTTCTTTTGTATCCTTATAGCTTTACACAATGCCACGTTTATTGTGACAGCCTGCAAAAATACGCCTTTTCTTCTTTTGTGTTTACTATTATGTACAATGTTGCAGATGCTTTAGTAGTTCCCCGGGGCTGTTCATAAGGTAATTGCACAAACAATCTCTCTCATTTCTATAGCTTCTATATCTCCCATAGAAGGAATTCCAGATACACATTTTTAAAAAGAAAGAAAGAAAGAAAATGCAAGTCTTTATTATTTGAAGTTGTACTCATTTTGATTTGAGCCAAAACTGATGCATACTTAGGGATGATCTTGATTTGCAATCTGTCATTTTTACAATGCATCTCCTGTGCATCATTGTGCTGCTCCCTACTGTTCATTTTTTAAAAATATCCATGATTGTGGAGACTCATATTTTTTAAAACACTTATTTGTAGATCTTCCTCTTTTATATGATATATTAGGGGATCTGTGTCTTCTTTTTTTATATAAATAGGAAACAAAGGGCACTGCAAGTTTCAAAACTAGGTTGTCAGATTGCAAATTAGAGAATTACTATGTCTTTAAGAAAATGCCATTACTTAAAAGTGAGTTGTTTAACCCTGTATCATCATAATGGAGTAAAAAAACCATTTCAGGACATGACAACTTGCTCTGTTCACCATTTAGAACTATTTAGTGATTTGCATAGACCTGAGTCATAAGGAGCTTGCCATACGTATAGACCATCCAATATTTTTCTGAAGGTGAAGCTATCAAAGGGAGAACCAGCTCTCTGTGTGCTTCTTTCTAAATATGTAGGCTTTATCTCTGGTTATAATCTTGGACTCAAAGTTATATTATGAAGTTATGTTGTACATGCTTTACATTTGAAAGAGAACTGTAGAGAGTCACATAATGGTAATTTGACTTCAAGAACTTGCTAAAATAAATTGTTGCTAGGATGACTTAATCCAGTGGTTCTCAACCTTTTTAATGCCGCGACCCCAACCGGTCGTAAGTCGAGGATTAAACCAGTCATAAGTCAAGGACTAAACCGGTCGTAAGTCGAGGACTACCCAACTGATCGTAAGTCGAGGACTTTCCCTGCCCGGGAGCAGCGCGCATGCGTGGTTCCGCCCCCTGTGCCGGCCGAGGCGTAGCTGGCAAGCGGCAGAGACGGAGCAGGCTGACCATCAGCTGGCCCAGCCCAAGGGAGGTAAGGCACCCGCCGGAAAAGGGGAAAAAATGGTGGACAAAAAAAATGGACAAAAAAATGGCGGACAGCCTTGCTTGGCAACCCCCGTGAAATGGTCAATCGACCCCAAATGGGGTCCCGACCCACAGGTTGAGAACCACTGACTTAATCAGAAGTAGGACTTTGAGGGCTGGATCCAGCAGTTTATAATCAAACCTTCATGGTTGGGAATTTCACTCTGTTTTGGACCTGAATTTAGAAAAATGGACCCTGATTTAGAAAAACGGGGAGGACTCTTTTTTGTGCTAAATGTTGTTTAGGGTTCGGTTTCCCTCTTCCATAATTGAGGAAGTATTTGAAATATGGAAGTAATATACAGAGGTCCATATTTAATTGTATGCCACATATTAATGAAGGTCATATTCCAAGTCTCTATGATGCTTTGCATAAGAAAGACATGAAGGGTTTCTATTCTTCTTGCGAAGCATCATTTTGGCTCTTACCTGCCTTATTCACTGAGTCAATATGGCCCTGATTCCCAAGTTAGCGCAGTCCTGTCTGAGTATAATACAATATATCACAGACATTATAGACTTCATATTTTAACTATAGATCTTAGGAACCATTTGTTCCCAAAGTTCTTGACAACTGCAGTTTGGCTGAAACCCTCTCCTGCCCTTTAGATATTTCTAATCAAAGTTCTGTGAAGTTCTATCACCATGATTTTATAATTTACTGAAGATTAAATAACTGGAGCGAATGATGGTGGCCTGATCACAAGGCTCATTTTAGAGTAAAGGTGTCAAACTCGCAACGTCACGTGACGTGTCGCAACATATCGTGACTTTTTTGCCGTTGCCAGCAATGGGGTGGGCGCGGTTTCACTATGATGCATCCAGCCCACGGGCCGGCTGTTTGACACCCCTGTTTTAGAGTATTTGATGATGAAATGTTTTCATAGTCTTTGCCCATCTTATAGAATCTTACAGAATTAGCATGTTCCTAGTCTCTTTGTTTAAGCAGTGTTATGTGACTGGATTCAGGAAACTGCGGTAGCACTTCACCTCTAGAACAACATTCTTCTTGAGATGAATGTGGCCCCACTCTGACTTTATTTAAATGATCCCTTAAAATCTGGCTGTTGCCCCAGGCCTTGGGCTGCAGCAGAATGAAACTAATGTTCTAAAATAAGATTGGGCTTGGAACTACAAAATGGATAGTTTGATGAATTTTGGTGATTGTTGCCCAGGGTTGAGTGATATTTAGGAACTGAAGCTGAAATCCATGGATTATACTAGCATCCTTGCCAGTTACTTTCAGTGTTATTTCATAAAATGCCCCAGAACTATTCAGCTTTCATATCCTCAATTAGAAGTACCCCAGTTCAAATAGTATGGGAAATTATATTTATGAAATATGCACATCTTTGAAGAAGGTGTATATAAAGGGAGCAAAGAATTGAAAGGTTTACTTAGGAAAAATGCACCTAATTATGGCTTTCATGAACTATATTTTTCTATGATTAGGGTTGTTGGACACTGAATTAAAATGGTAAGGAGTATTTAAATAATTCAGCCAGAACAAGTACCTTTAAGATCTTGATGGTTCTGAGTAGCAGTTGTAGTTTATCATGTCTCTAGAGAGCACTTGGCAATTCTTATTATGATAAAGCTTTAATATTATGTCTCTCCCTGATACAACATTGCATATTGTTGGAATTAAATACTTGTCTCAAAATAGGATCAGAGCCATCAATGCTCTGATTCAGATTGAATTCAGGTTCAATTTTAAAAAGACCCTTCAGTGCCAAAAAGGTGCAAGAAGCAAAATGTAGTATCTGCTGTGACTTTTTAAAGCAGCTATGTTTTTCCTGGACTCTTCTATTTGCCTTCTGTAATTAACAAATGATGGAAGTGATGTGTAACCCTTGGAAAAGAAGCAGCACTTTAAAAAGTTACATACTGGTGTTAGGTTTGTGTTCCGAACAACTTTTTTGGTATTCAGTATTCATGTCCAGTGTAGGCAAGGAAAATGTGTTTGAATTAAGGAGGCCTTAAAGAGATAGAAGGGTGATAACACATGGTCGTAATCCCTTCCTTAACACCTTATTAAAGCAAAATGTGTATTTTCCCTAAACCTATATCTATTGGTCTAGCACCAGAAATTGAAAGTATCAAAAGGTTGCCTAACTCTTACCCATTTTGGATCCAGATGTTTCACTACTCTATGTTTTGGAATTGAATCCAAACCATTGCACAATCCTATTGGCTGTAGTGTCCTTTACTGAAATTATTTAACTGAATTACCTGATGATACAAATACCTAATTGTTCATATATTTGGTTACAAAGGTATGATGCCTTTAATAATACAATGCATTTTGCTTAAGGTTTAAACAAATTTATAGGCGATATTTACAGGGGATATATAGTGTTTAAAGCTTAAAACTTTATGCACTTTATTTACTATTTTAATTCACATGGATTCTACGTATTTAAAATTACTAAAATAATAAGCAAAATACAGTACATAATAACCTTAACCTTAATACAAAAATAGAACAAATTGTATTTTAATTCTTTCCATATGTTCCAATCATAATGCCTGAGATATATTTTTTATTTAGATTTTATTTAGATTTTTTTTGTAGCTATGATTTAGGTGGAATGGAAATTCTTCTGGATTTTTCCAGAACCAAAAGGCGGATGTAGACATACAGAGAATCCTCTGATCCCTAAAGAACAGAAATGTTCTTATTTCTCCAACTGCTCTAATAATAGAGAACTTATGACATAGGCTAAAGAAATTTTCTTGTCCGTACCTGTTAAGATATGTATGAATTTATGTATGTATGTACGTACGTACGTACGTACGTATGTATTGATTAAGACTTCCCCCAGTCTCCTCCCATCTGAATATATAATGAAATTAGGGCTTAAATTTCTTCTACTTTTACGTATGCAGAGAAATAATTGGATAAAGTAAATAAAATTCTCCAACAGCTTAATTGTGTGGAACATGAGAAGATTTCATTCCATCCTCTGGTTTATGCATCATATTTAGCTAAGCTTACTTAACTATCATTTATTGAAAGAGCCATGGTTGGGTGGGTTTGCATGACATACAATGCCAGTATTAACCAAACCATATTACGGCTTTGCATAGCAGGCTCTTGCTTTTTTTTTTTTTTTGCTTGCCTCTAGCATTAAAATCTCATGTCCAAAAGGTTTTTGCCTGCTGTGAATTCAGTCAGCTGGTGATATCTTTGTAGATTATGGATGCATAATTTTTTATTTAAGCTGTCCAGATTTACCCTGTTATAAGATGGGCTACCAGTAAATTTGATAGATTATAGATAGATGATAGATAGATAGATAGATAGATAGATAGATAGATAGAGTGCTTTTTTCTAAAAAAAAAAAAAAAAGGTGCCAGAACTCACACACGTCATACAACCCGCCTTGCCTATCTTATAAGGTTCCATCCAAAAAAGATGCCGGAACTCCGTTCTGGGCGTTCTATGAGAAAAAAAAAGCCCTGGATAGGTAGGTAGGTAGGTAGGTAGGTAGGTAGGTAGGTAGGTAGGTAGGTAGATAGATAGATAGATAGATAGATAGATAGATAGATAGAGTGCTTTTTTTCTAAAAAAAAAA